>NC_068444.1:28184431-28291931 GCF_023373465.1 Oncorhynchus keta | reverse complement strand
CCCATCCCCTGGTCCATGGACCGGCATCCCTCTGCTGACATCACTTTAGTCCGTTTTCAGGTTAAAGAATCAGGCCCTGATTAACCCATTCGGAGAGGAAGAAATGGCTCCAGTATCATAACAGCCGAGTTATTCTGGCTAGACCTCACCCAGCCCACAGTGGAAGGAACAACCATATATGGGCTTCCAGGAAGTAAAGGGATGAGTGAACTTTCCATGTTCACCATAGTAACAGGATGTGGGGATATGGGCCATCCAAGTCCACACTAATGAAAAGCACATGGGTGGATAATATTTCTGGAGAGCCTGTGGTGATCTGCCTTTACTTCAGAAGACTGATGGGAGTCAATAGTGCAAGAGTGTGTATCTAATCTAGTCTTCACTCTTTGGCCCAGATTTGTCTCTGCCACACCTCTTGTCCATTCAAAACACACATGAACCATGCAAAGAGAGGAGACAGACAGAGAGAGAGAGAGAGAGGAGAGAGACAGACAGGAGAGAGAGAGAGGAGAGAGACAGACAGGAGAGAGAGCGAGTGTGAGAGAGAGGCAGACAGACAGAGAGAGAGAGAGAGAGAGAGAGAGAGGAGAGAGACAGACAGGAGAGAGCGAGTGAGAGAGAGAGGCAGACAGACAGAGAGAGAGAGCGAGAGATGCTCTTTTCTGAGTGGAAGTAGGAGTTGTGCATGCTTATCTAAATGTAGAACAAACCCTGTACCCACCAACTCAACACAAGCACCCTCAGAGTACTATATCTACAACAAGCATCACTGTTTGTATGTGTGTATGTATGTGTGTGTGTGTGTGTGTGTGTGTGTGTGTGTGTGTGTGTGTGTGTGTGTGTGTGTGTGTGGGGGGTTGTGGTTTATGCATGCAGCACTTTGCTTTACCTAAATAGAATATTAACGGCGCTCGGCACAGGTGTCAGTGTGCGTGCACAATATCTACACCAAGCATTAGCGCGTGTGTGTCTTCAGTCATGTGCCCATGCAAGCGGCACACGAGAGGGGAACAGAGGTTACTAGGCTACGATCATGAGAGATAGAGCAAATAGGAGAGGGAGAGCATATGAGTGAGAGACAGTGAGTGAGAGAGTTGAGGGAGAGAGTTGAGGGAGAGAGTTGAGTGAGAGCGAGAGAGCAATAGAGATGAGGGAGAGAGAGGGAATGAGAGCGAGGAGGAGAGCGAGCCCAACCTAACCTAACCACATCTATATGTAAGCTATTCAATCTAGTCCCATTTCATATTCCCTGACTTTGGCAATATTTACAAGGGAATTTCCTGCCAATAAAGGCATTATTGAAGAGAGTAGAGTGAGAGACGGGGGGGACGACTAGCAGACAGACACACACATAGACGTGCACACATATGCACAGAAAAACACTGACTGATAGGCACACATTCGACTCAAGCATGCATAAGTAAGCACAAAAGCACACACGTAATGCATGCGTGCAGGCTTCCAACATAAAACACATATTCTTATGAAAATGATCGAAAAGGACAACAGATAATGATCAAAGTGACATGAAAGTAAAGACAAAAAGGAGGAGAAATACTACACTTGCAATCAAAAATAGAGAGAATGAAGCAAAAAAATTAGAGTTTGGTTTTAATCAGCGAACAGCCAAAATGTTGATAGGCATACACACAGGCACAATGAGTCCCTAAAGGATTAGGACCCTGGCGGCAGGGTGTGTGTGTGTGTGTGTGTGTGTGTGTGTGTGTGTGTGTGTGTGTGTGTGTGTGTGTGTGTGTGTGTGTGTGTGTGTGTGTGTGTGTGTGTGTGTGTGTGTGTGTGTGTGTGTGTGTGTGTGTGTGTGTGTGTGTGTGTGTGTGTGTCCCACGAGACTGATTATCCATGAATGACTGATGACAGATCTTTGTTGTTTTTTTTCTCTCTTTTTCTCTCTGTCTCTCTCTTTTCTTGTTTCCTCACCCTCTTCCTCTCTCTCTCTGCACTCGGGTGAGAGCTTTCAGGAGACAGGAACACACTCACAGATCTGCATGTATATTCAACAGAGGATCCTGAATATATTTAACGCTTTCATGTGTTACGGTGTACCGTTCCACACTGTTCCACACAGTCACTTCCTTGTATGCACACAAAAAATACACACTCGCTCATCTACACACACACACACTGGCCATTGCTGGACCAGATAAATAACAGTTTATACTCAACCTTTCTGGATTTAGGTAACCCTCATGGCCAAAAAATATTTTCCAATATAGAGTTTTTCAGATTGAACAGTTTCCAGTCCATACAGGACAATGGGCTTGAGAGACAGAGTACATTTGATAAAGAGTTTGTCATGGAGAACAGGAGGGAAAGAAAGGAGAGAATAGAAAACAACAGAATAGAATCAAATGAAAGGATCATGCTCCCTCAACTTCAGGCAGATCCTCCATGTCCTTTACCCTCACTGTCCCTCTATCCTCCATGCCCTTTACCCTCACTGTCCCTCTATTCTCCATGCCCTTTACCCTCACTGTCCCACTATCCTCCATGCCCTTTACCCTCACTGTCCCTCTATCCTCCATGCCCTTTACCCTCACTGTCCCTCTATCCTCCATGCCCTTTACCCTCACTGTCCCTCTATCCTCCATGCCCTTTACCCTCACTGTCCCGCTATCCTCCATGCCCTTTACCCTCACTGTCCCGCTATCCTCCATGCCCTTTACCCTCACTGTCCCGCTATCCTCCATGCCCTTTACCCTCACTGTCCCTCTATCCTCCATGCCCTTTACCCTCACTGTCCCTCTATCCTCCATGCCCTTTACCCTCACTGTCCCTCTATCCTCCATGCCCTTTACCCTCACTGTCCCTCTATCCTCCATGCCCTTTACCCTCACTGTCCCGCTATCCTCCATGCCCTTTACCCTCACTGTCCCTCTGTCCTCCATGCCCTTTATCCTCACTGTCCCTCTATCCTCCATGCCCTTTACCCTCACTGTCCCTCTATCCTCCGTGCCCTTTATCCTCACTGTCCTGCTATCCTCCATGCCCTTTACCCTCACTGTCCCTCTATCCTCCATGCCCTTTACCCTCACTGTCCCTCTATCCTCCATGCCCTTTACCCTCACTGTCCCTCTATCCTCCATGCCCTTTACCCTCACTGTCCCGCTATCCTCCATGCCCTTTACCCTCACTGTCCCGCTATCCTCACTGTCCCTCTATCCTCACTGTCCCTCTATCCTCACTGTCCCTCTATCCTCACTGTCCCTCTATCCTCCATGCCCTTTACCCTCACTGTCCCGCTATCCTCACTGTCCCGCTATCCTCACTGTCCCTCTATCCTCACTGTCCCTCTATCCTCACTGTCCCTCTATCCTCCATGCCCTTTACCCTCACTGTCCCGCTATCCTCACTGTCCCGCTATCCTCACTGTCCCTCTATCCTCCATGCCCTTTACCCTCACTGTCCCGCTATCCTCACTGTCCCGCTATCCTCACTGTCCCGCTATCCTCACTGTCCCTCTATCCTCCATGCCGTTTATCCTCACTGTCCCACTATCCTCCATACCCTTTATCCTCACTGTCCCTCTATCCTCCATGCCCTTTACCCTCACTGTCCCGCTATCCTCACTGTCCCGCTATCCTCACTGTCCCTCTATCCTCCATGCCGTTTATCCTCACTGTCCCTCTATCCTCCATACCCTTTATCCTCACTGTCCCTCTATCCTCCATGCCCTTTACCCTCACTGTCCCGCTATCCTCCATGCCCTTTACCCTCACTGTCCCTCTATCCTCCATGCCCTTTACCCTCACTGTCCCGCTATCCTCACTGTCCCGCTATCCTCACTGTCCCTCTATCCTCCATGCCGTTTATCCTCACTGTCCCTCTATCCTCCATACCCTTTATCCTCACTGTCCCTCTATCCTCCATGCCCTTTATCCTCACTGTCCCTCTATCCTCCATGCCCTTTACCCTCACTGTCCCGCTATCCTCACTGTCCCTCTATCCTCCATGCCCTTTACCCTCACTGTCCCGCTATCCTCCATGCCCTTTACCCTCACTGTCCCTCTATCCTCCATGCCCTTTACCCTCACTGTCCCTCTATCCTCCATGCCCTTTATCCTCACTGTCCCGCTATCCTCCATGCCCTTTATCCTCACTGTCCCGCTATCCTCCATGCCCTTTATCCTCACTGTCCCTCTATCCTCCATGCCCTTTACCCTCACTGTCCCTCTATCCTCCATGCCCTTTACCCTCACTGTCCCTCTATCCTCCATGCCCTTTATCCTCACTGTCCCTCTATCCTCCATACCCTTTATCCTCACTGTCCCTCTATCCTCACTGTCCCTCTATCCTCCATGCCCTTTACCCCCACTGTCCCTCTATCCTCCATGCCCTTTACCCTCACTGTCCCTCTATCCTCCATGCCCTTTATCCTCACTGTCCCTCTATCCTCCATGCCCTTTACCCTCACTGTCCCTCTATCCTCCATGCCCTTTACCCTCACTGTCCCTCTATCCTCCATGCCTTTACCCTCCTGTCCTCTATAATCCATGCCCTTTACCCTCACTGTCCCTCTATCCTCCATGCCCTTTACCCTCACTGTCCCTCTATAATCCATGCCCTTTACCCTCACTGTCCCTCTATAATCCATGCCCTTTACCCTCACTGTCCCTCTATCCTCCATGCCCTTTATCCTCACTGTCGCTCTATCCTCCATGCCCTTTATCCTCACTGTCCCTCTATCCTCCATGCCCTTTACCCTCACTGTCCCTCTATCCTCCATACCCTTTATCCTCACTGTCCCTCTATCCTCCATGCCCTTTATCCTCACTGTCCCTCTATCCTCCATGCCCTTTACCCTCACTGTCCCTCTATCCTCACTGTCCCTCTATCCTCACTGTCCCTCTATCCTCCATGCCCTTTGTCCTCACTGTCCCTCTATCCTCCATGCCCTTTATCCTCACTGTCCCTCTATCCTCCATGCCCTTTGTCCTCACTGTCCCTCTATCCTCCATGCCCTTTATCCTCACTGTCCCTCTATCCTCCATGCCCTTTATCCTCACTGTCCCTCTATCCTCCATGCCCTTTGTCCTCACTGTCCCTCTATCCTCCATGCCCTTTATCCTCACTGTCCCTCTATCCTCCATGCCCTTTATCCTCACTGTCCCTCTATAATCCATGCCCTTTGTCCTCACTGTCCCTCTATCCTCCATGCCCTTTACCCTCACTGTCCCTCTATCCTCCATGCCCTTTACCCTCACTGTCCCTCTATCCTCCATACCCTTTATCCTCACTGTCCCTCTATCCTCCATGCCCTTTACCCTCACTGTCCCTCTATCCTCCATGCCCTTTACCCTCACTGTCCCTCTATCCTCCATGCCCTTTATCCTCACTGTCCCTCTATCCTCCATGCCCTTTACCCTCACTGTCCCTCTATCCTCCATGCTCTTTATCCTCACTGTCCCTCTAAATCAAATCAAATCAAATCATATTTATTTATATAGCCCTTCGTACATCAGCTGATATCTCAAAGTGCTGTACAGAAACCCAGCCTAAAACCCCAAACAGCAAACAATGCAGGTGTAAAAGCACGGTGGCTAGGAAAAACTCCCTAGAAAGGCCAAAACCTAGGAAGAAACCTAGAGAGGAACCGGGCTATGTGGGGTGGCCAGTCCTCTTCTGGCTGTGCCGGGTAGAGATTATAACAGAACATGACCAAGATGTTCAAATGTTCATAAATGACCAGCATGGTCGAATAATAATAAGGCAGAACAGTTGAAACTGGAGCAGCAGCAGTCAGGTGGAATGGGGACAGCAAGGAGCCATCATGTCAGGTAGTCCTGGGGCACTGTCCTCCATGCCCTTTATCCTCACTGTCCCTCTATCCTCCATGCCCTTTATCCTCACTGTCCCTCTATCCTCACTGTCCCTCTATCCCCCATGCCCTTTATACTCACTGTCCCTCTATCCTCCATGCCCTTTACCCTCACTCTCCCTTTACCCTCACTGTCCCTCTATCCTCCATGCAATTTACCCTCACTGTCCCTCTATCCTCACTGTCCCTCTATCCTCCATGCTCTTTATCCTCACTGTCCCTCTATCCTCCATGCCCTCTATCCTCACTGTCCCTCTATCCTCCATGCAATTTACCCTCACTGTCCCTCAATCCTCCATGCCCTTTATCCTCACTGCCCCTCTATCCTCCATGCAGTTTACCCTCACTGTCCTCTATCCTCACTGTCCTCTATCCTCCATGCCCTTTATCCTCACTGTCCTCTATCCTCCATGCCCTTTACCCTCACTGTCCCTTCTACCCTCACTGTCCCTCTATCCTCCATGCAATTTACCCTCACTGTCCCTCTATCCTCCATACCCTTTATCCTCACTGTCCCTCTATCCTCCATGCCCTTTATCCTCACTGTCCCTCTATCCTCCATGCCCTTTATCCTCACTGTCCCTCTATCCTCACTGTCCCTCTATCCTCCATGCCCTTTACCCTCACTGTCCCGCTATCCTCCATGCCCTTTATCCTCACTGTCCCTCGATCCTCCATACCCTTTACCCTCACTGTCCCTCTATCCTCCATGCCCTTTACCCTCACTGTCCCTCTATCCTCCATGCCCTTTACCCTCACTGTCCCTCTATCCTCCATGCCCTTTATCCTCACTGTCCCTCTATCCTCCATGCCCTTTATCCTCACTGTCCCTCTATCCTCCATACCCTTTATCCTCACTGTCCCTCTATCTTCACTGTCCCTCTATCCTCCATGCCCTTTACCCTCACTGTCCCTCTATCCTCCATGCCCTTTACCCTCACTGTCCCTCTATCCTCCATGCCCTTTATCCTCACTGTCCCTCTATCCTCCATGCCCTTTACCCTCACTGTCCCTCTATCCTCCATGCCCTTTACCCTCACTGTCCCTCTATCCTCCATGCCCTTTACCCTCACTGTCCCTCTATAATCCATGCCCTTTACCCTCACTGTCCCTCTATCCTCCATGCCCTTTACCCTCACTGTCCCTCTATAATCCATGCCCTTTACCCTCACTGTCCCTCTATAATCCATGCCCTTTACCCTCACTGTCCCTCTATCCTCCATGCCCTTTACCCTCACTGTCCCTCTACCCTCCATGCCCTTTACCCTCACTGTCCCTCTATCCTCCATGCCCTTTACCCTCACTGTCCCTCTATCCTCCATGCCCTTTATCCTCACTGTCCCTCTATCCTCCATGCCCTTTATCCTCACTGTCCCTCTATCCTCCATGCCCTTTGTCCTCACTGTCCCTCTATCCTCCATGCCCTTTATCCTCACTGTCCCTCTATCCTCCATGCCCTTTATCCTCACTGTCCCTCTATAATCCATGCCCTTTGTCCTCACTGTCCCTCTATCCTCCATGCCCTTTACCCTCACTGTCCCTCTATCCTCCATGCCCTTTACCCTCACTGTCCCTCTATCCTCCATACCCTTTATCCTCACTGTCCCTCTATCCTCCATGCCCTTTACCCTCACTGTCCCTCTATCCTCCATGCCCTTTACCCTCACTGTCCCTCTATCCTCCATGCCCTTTACCCTCACTGTCCCTCTATCCTCCATGCCCTTTATCCTCACTGTCCCTCTATAATCCATGCCCTTTATCCTCACTGTCCCTCTATCCTCCATGCCCTTTACCCTCACTGTCCCTCTATCCTCCATGCCCTTTACCCTCACTGTCCCTCTATCCTCCATGCCCTTTATCCTCACTGTCCCTCTATAATCCATGCCCTTTACCCTCACTATCCCTCTATCCTCCATGCCCTTTATCCTCACTGTCCCTCTATCCTCCATGCCCTTTACCCTCACTGTCCCTCTATCCTCCATGCTCTTTATCCTCACTGTCCCTCTATCCCCCATGCCCTTTATCCTCACTGTCCCTCTATCCTCCATGCCCTTTATCCTCACTGTCCCTCTATCCTCACTGTCCCTCTATCCCCCATGCCCTTTATACTCACTGTCCCTCTATCCTCCATGCCCTTTACCCTCACTCTCCCTTTACCCTCACTGTCCCTCTATCCTCCATGCAATTTACCCTCACTGTCCCTCTATCCTCACTGTCCCTCTATCCTCCATGCTCTTTATCCTCACTGTCCCTCTATCCTCCATGCCCTCTATCCTCACTGTCCCTCTATCCTCCATGCAATTTACCCTCACTGTCCCTCAATCCCCCATGCCCTTTATCCTCACTGCCCCTCTATCCTCCATGCAATTTACCCTCACTGTCCCTCTATCCTCACTGTCCCTCTATCCTCCATGCCCTTTATCCTCACTGTCCCTCTATCCTCCATGCCCTTTACCCTCACTGTCCTTTACCCTCACTGTCCCTCTATCCTCCATGCAATTTTACCCTCACTGTCCTCTATCCTCCATACCCTTTATCCTCACTGTCCCTCTATCCTCCATGCCCTTTATCTCACTGTCCCTCTATCCTCCATGCCTTTATCCTCACTGTCCTCTATCCTCCATGCCCTTTATCCTCACTGTCCTCTATCCTCACTGTCCCTCTATCCTCCATGCCCTTTACCCTCACTGTCCCGCTATCCTCCATGCCCTTTATCCTCACTGTCCTCGATCCTCCATACCCTTTTACCCTCACTGTCCTCTATCCTCCATGCCCTTTACCCTCACTGTCCCTCTATCCTCCATGCCCTTTATCCTCACTGTCCTGCTATCCTCCATGCCCTTTACCCTCACTGTCCCTCTATCCTCCATGCCCTTTACCCTCACTGTCCCTCTATCCTCCATGCCTTTACCCTCACTGTCCCTCTATCCTCCATGCCCTTTACCCTCACTGTCCCGCTATCCTCCATGCCCTTTACCCTCACTGTCCTGCTATCTCACTGTCCTCTCTATCTCATTGTCCCTCTATCCTCACTGTCCCTCTATCCTCACTGTCCTCTATCCTCCATGCCCTTTACCCTCACTGTCCCGCTATCCTCACTGTCCTGCTATCCTCACTGTCCTCTATCCTCACTGTCCTCTATCCTCACTGTCCCTCTATCCTCCATGCCCTTTGCCCTCACTGTCCCGTATCCTCACTGTCCCGCTATCCTCACTGTCCCTCTATCCTCCATGCCCTTTACCCTCACTGTCCCGCTATCCTCACTGTCCCGCTATCCTCACTGTCCTGCTATCCTCACTGTCCCTCTATCCTCCATGCCGTTTATCCTCACTGTCCCACTATCCTCCATACCCTTTATCCTCACTGTCCCTCTATCCTCCATGCCCTTTACCCTCACTGTCCCGCTATCCTCACTGTCCCGCTATCCTCACTGTCCCTCTATCCTCCATGCCGTTTATCCTCACTGTCCCTCTATCCTCCATACCCTTTATCCTCACTGTCCCTCTATCCTCCATGCCCTTTACCCTCACTGTCCCGCTATCCTCCATGCCCTTTACCCTCACTGTCCCTCTATCCTCCATGCCCTTTACCCTCACTGTCCTGCTATCCTCACTGTCCCGCTATCCTCACTGTCCCTCTATCCTCCATGCCGTTTATCCTCACTGTCCCTCTATCCTCCATACCCTTTATCCTCACTGTCCCTCTATCCTCCATGCCCTTTATCTCACTGTCCCTCTATCCTCCATGCCCTTTACCCTCACTGTCCCGCTATCCTCATGTCCCTCTATCCTCCATGCCCTTTACCCTCACTGTCCTCTATCCTCCATGCCCTTTACCTCACTGTCCTCTATCCTCCATGCCTTTACCCTCACTGTCCCTCTATCCTCCATGCCCTTTATCCTCACTGTCCCGCTATCCTCCATGCCCTTTATCCTCACTGTCCCTTATCCTCCATGCCTTTATCCTCACTGTCCCTCTATCCTCCATGCCCTTTACCTCACTGTCCCTCTATCCTCCATGCCTTTACCCTCACTGTCCCTCTATCCTCCATGCCCTTTATCCTCCTGTCCCTCTATCCTCCATCCCTTTATCCTCACTGTCCCTCTATCCTCACTGTCCCTCTATCCTCCATGCCCTTTACCCCACTGTCCCTCTATCCTCCATGCCTTTACCCTCACTGTCCCTCTATCCTCCATGCCCTTTATCCTCACTGTCCCTCTATCCTCCATGCCCTTTACCCTCACTGTCCTCTATCCTCCATGCCCTTTACCCTCACTGTCCCTCTATCCTCCATGCCCTTTACCCTCACTGTCCTCTATAATCCATGCCCTTTACCCTCACTGTCCTCTATCCTCCATGCCCTTTATCCTCACTGTCCCTCTATAATCCATGCCCTTTACCCTCACTGTCCTCTATAATCCATGCCTTTTACTCACTGTCCCTCTATCCTCCATGCCCTTTATCTCACTGTCGCTCTATCCTCCATGCCCTTTATCCTCACTGTCCCTCTATCCTCCATGCCCTTTACCCTCACTGTCCCTCTATCCTCCATACCTATCCTCCACTGTCCCTCTATCCTCCATGCCCTTTATCCCTCACTGTCCTCTATCCTCCATGCCCTTTACCCTCACTGTCCTCTATCCTCACTGTCCTCTATCCTCACTGTCCCTCTATCCTCCATGCCCTTTGTCCTCACTGTCCTCTATCCTCCATGCCCTTTATCCTCACTGTCCTCTATCCTCCATGCCCTTTGTCTCACTGTCCCTCTATCCTCCATGCCTTTATCCTCACTGTCCCTCTATCTCTCCATGCCCTTTATCTCTCATGTCCTCTATCCTCCATGCCCTTTGTCCTCATTGTCCCTCTATCCCCCATGCCCTTTATCCTCACTGTCCCTCTATCCTCCATGCCCTTTATCCTCACTGTCCTCTATAATCCATGCCCTTTGTCCTCACTGTCCCTCTATCCTCCATGCCCTTTACCTCATGTCCTCTATCCTCCATGCCCTTTACCCTCACTGTCCCTCTATCCTCCATACCCTTTATCCTCACTGTCCCTCTATCCTCCATGCCTTTACCCTCACTGTCCTCTATCCTCCATGCCCTTTACCCTCACTGTCCCTCTATCCTCCATGCCCTTTATCCTCACTGTCCTCTATCCTCCATGCCCTTTACCCTCACTGTCCCTCTATCCTCCATGCTCTTTATCCTCACTGTCCCTCTAAATCAAATCAAATCAAATCATATTTATTTATATAGCCCTTCGTACATCAGCTGATATCTCAAAGTGCTGTACAGAAACCCAGCCTAAAACCCCAAACAGCAAACAATGCAGGTGTAAAAGCACGGTGGCTAGGAAAAACTCCCTAGAAAGGCCAAAACCTAGGAAGAAACCTAGAGAGGAACCGGGCTATGTGGGGTGGCCAGTCCTCTTCTGGCTGTGCCGGGTAGAGATTATAACAGAACATGACCAAGATGTTCAAATGTTCATAAATGACCAGCATGGTCGAATAATAATAAGGCAGAACAGTTGAAACTGGAGCAGCAGCAGTCAGGTGGAATGGGGACAGCAAGGAGCCATCATGTCAGGTAGTCCTGGGGCACTGTCCTCCATGCCCTTTATCCTCACTGTCCCTCTATCCTCCATGCCCTTTATCCTCACTGTCCCTCTATCCTCACTGTCCCTCTATCCCCCATGCCCTTTATACTCACTGTCCCTCTATCCTCCATGCCCTTTACCCTCACTCTCCCTTTACCCTCACTGTCCCTCTATCCTCCATGCAATTTACCCTCACTGTCCCTCTATCCTCACTGTCCCTCTATCCTCCATGCTCTTTATCCTCACTGTCCTCTATCCTCCATGCCCTCTATCCTCACTGTCCTCTATCCTCCATGCAATTTACCCTCACTGTCCCTCAATCCTCCATGCCCTTTATCCTCACTGCCCCTCTATCCTCCATGCAATTTACCCTCACTGTCCCTCTATCCTCACTGTCCCTCTATCCTCCATGCCCTTTATTCTCACTGTCCCTCTATCCTCCATGCCCTTTACCCTCACTGTCCCTTCTACCCTCACTGTCCCTCTATCCTCCATGCAATTTACCCTCACTGTCCCTCTATCCTCCATACCCTTTATCCTCACTGTCCCTCTATCCTCCATGCCCTTTATCCTCACTGTCCCTCTATCCTCCATGCCCTTTATCCTCACTGTCCCTCTATCCTCACTGTCCCTCTATCCTCCATGCCCTTTACCCTCACTGTCCCGCTATCCTCCATGCCCTTTATCCTCACTGTCCCTCGATCCTCCATACCCTTTTACCCTCACTGTCCTCTATCCTCCATGCCCTTTACCCTCACTGTCCCTCTATCCTCCATGCCCTTTACCCTCACTGTCCCTCTATCCTCCATGCCTTTATCCTCACTGTCCCTCTATCCTCCATGCTTTTATCCTCACTGTCCCTCTATCCTCCATACCCTTTATCCTCCTGTCCCTCTATCTTCACTGTCCCTCTATCCTCCATGCCCTTTACCTCACTGTCCTCTATCCTCCATGCCTTTACCCTCACTGTCCCTCTATCCTCCATGCCCTTTATCCTCACTGTCCCTCTATCCTCATCATGCCCTTTACCCTCACTGTCCTCTATCCTCCATGCCCTTTACCCTCACTGTCCCTCTATCCTCCATGCCCTTTACCCTCACTGTCCTCTATAATCCATGCCTTTACCCTCACTGTCCCTCTATCCTCCATGCCCTTTACCCTCACTGTCCCTCTATAATCCATGCCCTTTACCCTCACTGTCCCTCTATAATCCATGCCCTTTACCCTCACTGTCCCTCTATCCTCCATGCCCTTTACCCTCACTGTCCCTCTGCCCTCCATGCCCTTTACCCTCACTGTCCCTCTATCCTCCATGCCCTTTACCCTCACTGTCCCTCTATCCTCCATGCCCTTTATCCTCACTGTCCCTCTATCCTCCATGCCCTT
This sequence comes from Oncorhynchus keta, assembly GCF_023373465.1. Lineage (NCBI taxonomy): Eukaryota > Metazoa > Chordata > Actinopteri > Salmoniformes > Salmonidae > Oncorhynchus > Oncorhynchus keta. The sequence goes on along the minus strand of NC_068444.1, from coordinate 28,279,111 downwards.
TATCCTCACTGTCCCTCTATCCTCCATGCCCTTTGTCCTCACTGTCCCTCTATCCTCCATGCCCTTTATCCTCACTGTCCCTCTATCCTCCATGCCCTTTATCCTCACTGTCCCTCTATAATCCATGCCCTTTGTCCTCACTGTCCCTCTATCCTCCATGCCCTTTACCCTCACTGTCCCTCTATCCTCCATGCCCTTTACCCTCACTGTCCCTCTATCCTCCATACCCTTTATCCTCACTGTCCCTCTATCCTCCATGCCCTTTACCCTCACTGTCCCTCTATCCTCCATGCCCTTTACCCTCACTGTCCCTCTATCCTCCATGCCCTTTACCCTCACTGTCCCTCTATCCTCCATGCCCTTTATCCTCACTGTCCCTCTATAATCCATGCCCTTTATCCTCACTGTCCCTCTATCCTCCATGCCCTTTACCCTCACTGTCCCTCTATCCTCCATGCCCTTTACCCTCACTGTCCCTCTATCCTCCATGCCCTTTATCCTCACTGTCCTCTATAATCCATGCCTTTACCCTCACTATCCCTCTATCCTCCATGCCCTTTATCCTCACTGTCCCTCTATCCTCCATGCCCTTTACCCTCCTGTCCCTCTATCCTCCATGCTCTTTATCCTCACTGTCCCTCTATCCCCCATGCCCTTTATCCTCACTGTCCCTCTATCCTCCATGCCCTTTATCCTCACTGTCCTCTATCCCCCATGCCCTTTATACTCACTGTCCTCTATCCTCCATGCCCTTTACCCTCACTCTCCTTTACCCTCACTGTCCCTCTATCCTCCATGCAATTTACCCTCACTGTCCTCTATCTCACTGTCCCTCTATCCTCCATGCTCTTTATCCTCACTGTCCCTCTATCCTCCATGCCCTCTATCCTCACTGTCCCTCTATCCTCCATGCAATTTACCCTCACTGTCCCTCAATCCCCCATGCCCTTTATCCTCACTGCCCCTCTATCCTCCATGCAATTTACCCTCACTGTCCCTCTATCCTCACTGTCCCTCTATCCTCCATGCCCTTTATCCTCACTGTCCCTCTATCCTCCATGCCCTTTACCCTCACTGTCCCTTTACCCTCACTGTCCCTCTATCCTCCATGCAATTTACCCTCACTGTCCCTCTATCCTCCATACCCTTTATCCTCACTGTCCCTCTATCCTCCATGCCCTTTATCCTCACTGTCCCTCTATCCTCCATGCCCTTTATCCTCACTGTCCCTCTATCCTCCATGCCCTTTATCCTCACTGTCCCTCTATCCTCACTGTCCCTCTATCCTCCATGCCCTTTACCCTCACTGTCCCGCTATCCTCCATGCCCTTTATCCTCACTGTCCCTCGATCCTCCATACCCTTTACCCTCACTGTCCCTCTATCCTCCATGCCCTTTACCCTCACTGTCCCTCTATCCTCCATGCCCTTTACCCTCACTGTCCCTCTATCCTCCATGCCCTTTATCCTCACTGTCCCTCTATCCTCCATGCCCTTTATCCTCACTGTCCCTCTATCCTCCATACCCTTTATCCTCACTGTCCCTCTATCCTCACTGTCCCTCTATCCTCCATGCCCTTTACCCTCACTGTCCCTCTATCCTCCATGCCCTTTACCCTCACTGTCCCTCTATCCTCCATGCCCTTTATCCTCACTGTCCCTCTATCCTCCATGCCCTTTACCCTCACTGTCCCTCTATCCTCCATGCCCTTTACCCTCACTGTCCCTCTATCCTCCATGCCCTTTACCCTCACTGTCCCTCTATAATCCATGCCCTTTACCCTCACTGTCCCTCTATCCTCCATGCCCTTTACCCTCACTGTCCCTCTATAATCCATGCCCTTTACCCTCACTGTCCCTCTATAATCCATGCCCTTTACCCGCACTGTCCCTCTATCCTCCATGCCCTTTACCCTCACTGTCCCTCTATCCTCCATGCCCTTTACCCTCACTGTCCCTCTATCCTCCATGCCCTTTACCCTCACTGTCCCTCTATAATCCATGCCCTTTATCCTCACTGTCGCTCTATCCTCCATGCCCTTTATCCTCACCGTCCCTCTATCCTCCATGCCCTTTACCCTCACTGTCCCTCTATAATCCATGCCCTTTATCCTCACCGTCCCTCTATCCTCCATGCCCTTTACCCTCACTGTCCCTCTATCCTCCATACCCTTTATCCTCACTGTCCCTCTATCCTCCATGCCCTTTATCCTCACTGTCCCTCTATCCTCCATGCCCTTTACCCTCACTGTCCCTTTACCCTCACTGTCCCTCTATCCTCCATGCAATTTACCCTCACTGTCCCTCTATCCTCCATACCCTTTATCCTCACTGTCCCTCTATCCTCCATGCCCTTTATCCTCACTGTCCCTCTATCCTCCATGCCCTTTATCCTCACTGTCCCTCTATCCTCACTGTCCCTCTATCCTCCATGCTCTTTATCCTCACTGTCCCTCTATCCTCCATGCCCTTTATCCTCACTGTCCCTCTATCCTGCATGCCCTTTATCCTCACTGTCCCTCTATCCTCACTGTCCCTCTATCCTCCATGCCCTTTATCCTCACTGTCCCTCTATCCTCCATGCCCTTTACCCTCACTGTCCCTTTACCCTCACTGTCCCTCTATCCTCCATGCAATTTACCCTCACTGTCCCTCTATCCTCACTGTCCCTCTATCCTCCATGCAATTTACCCTCACTGTCCCTCTATCCTCCATGCCCTTTATCCTCACTGCCCCTCTATCCTCCATGCAATTTACCCTCACTGTCCCTCTATCCTCACTGTCCCTCTATCCTCCATGCCCTTCATCCTCACTGTCCCTCTATCCTCCATGCAATTTACCCTCACTGTCCCTCTATCCTCCATGCCCTTTATCCTCACTGCCCCTCTGTCCTCCATGCAATTTACCCTCACTGTCCCTCTATCCTCCATGCCCTTTATCCTCACTGTCCCTCTATCCTCCATGTCCTTTACCCTCACTGTCCCTCTATCCTCCATGCCCTTTACCCTCACTGTCCCTCTATCCTCCATACTCTTTATCCTCACTGTCCCTCTATCCTCCATGCCCTTTATCCTCACTGTCCCTCTATCCTCCATGCCCTTTATCTTCACTGTCCCTCTATCCTCCATGCTCTTTATCCTCACTGTCCCTCTATCCTCCATGCTCTTTATCCTCACTGTCCCTTTATCCTCACTGTCACTCTATCCTCCATGCCCTTTATCCTCACTGTCCCTCTATCCTCACTGTCCCTCTATCCTCCATGCCCTTTATCCTCACTGTCCCTCTATCCTCCATGCCCTTTACCCTCACTGTCCCTCTATCCTCCATGCCCTTTATCTTCACTGTCCCTCTATCCTCCATGCTCTTTATCCTCACTGTCCCTCTATCCTCCATGCTCTTTATCCTCACTGTCCCTTTATCCTCACTGTCACTCTATCCTCCATGCCCTTTATCCTCACTGTCCTCTATCCTCACTGTCCTCTATCCTCCATGCCCTTTATCCTCACTGTCCTCTATCCTCCATGCCCTTTACCCTCACTGTCCCTTTACCCTCACTGTCCTCTATCCTCCATGCAATTTACCCTCACTGTCCCTCTATCCTCACTGTCCCTCTATCCTCCATGCAATTTACCCTCACTGTCCCTCTATCCTCCATGCCCTTTATCCTCACTGCCCCTCTATCCTCCATGCAATTTACCCTCACTGTCCCTCTATCCTCACTGTCCCTCTATCCTCCATGCCCTTCATCCTCACTGTCCTCTATCCTCCATGCAATTTACCCTCACTGTCCCTCTATCCTCCATGCCCTTTATCCTCACTGTCCTCTATCCTCCATGCCCTTTATCCTCACTGTCCTCTATCCTCCATGCCCTTTATCCTCACTGTCCCTCTATCCTCACTGTCCCTCTATCCTCCATGCCCTTTATCCTCACTGTCCTCTATCCTCCATGCCCTTTACCCTCACTGTCCTTTACCCTCACTGTCCCTCTATCCTCCATGCAATTTACCCTCACTGTCCCTCTATCCTCACTGTCCCTCTATCCTCCATGCAATTTACCCTCACTGTCCCTCTATCCTCCATGCCCTTTATCCTCACTGCCCCTCTATCCTCCATGCAATTTACCCTCACTGTCCCTCTATCCTCACTGTCCCTCTATCCTCCATGCCCTTCATCCTCACTGTCCCTCTATCCTCCATGCAATTTACCCTCACTGTCCCTCTATCCTCCATGCCCTTTATCCTCACTGCCCCTCTGTCCTCCATGCAATTTACCCTCACTGTCCCTCTATCCTCCATGCCCTTTATCCTCACTGTCCCTCTATCCTCCATGTCCTTTACCCTCACTGTCCCTCTATCCTCCATGCCCTTTACCCTCCCTGTCCCTCTATCCTCCATACTCTTTATCCTCACTGTCCCTCTATCCTCCATGCCCTTTATCCTCACTGTCCCTCTATCCTCCATGCCCTTTATCCTCACTGTCCCTCTATCCTCCATGCTCTTTATCCTCACTGTCCCTCTATCCTCCATGCTCTTTATCCTCACTGTCCCTTTATCCTCACTGTCCCTCTATCCTCCATGCCCTTTATCCTCACTGTCCCTCTATCCTCACTGTCCCTCTATCCTCCATGCCCTTTACCCTCACTGTCCCTCTATCCTCCATACTCTTTATCCTCACTGTCCCTCTATCCTCCATGCCCTTTATCCTCACTGTCCCTCTATCCTCCATGCCCTTTATCTTCACTGTCCCTCTATCCTCCATGCTCTTTATCCTCACTGTCCCTCTATCCTCCATGCTCTTTATCCTCACTGTCCCTTTATCCTCACTGTCACTCTATCCTCCATGCCCTTTATCCTCACTGTCCCTCTATCCTCACTGTCCCTCTATCCTCCATGCCCTTTATCCTCACTGTCCCTCTATCCTCCATGCCCTTTACCCTCACTGTCCCTTTACCCTCACTGTCCCTCTATCCTCCATGCAATTTACCCTCACTGTCCCTCTATCCTCACTGTCCCTCTATCCTCCATGCAATTTACCCTCACTGTCCCTCTATCCTCCATGCCCTTTATCCTCACTGCCCCTCTATCCTCCATGCAATTTACCCTCACTGTCCCTCTATCCTCACTGTCCCTCTATCCTCCATGCCCTTCATCCTCACTGTCCCTCTATCCTCCATGCAATTTACCCTCACTGTCCCTCTATCCTCCATGCCCTTTATCCTCACTGTCCCTCTATCCTCCATGCCCTTTATCCTCACTGTCCCTCTATCCTCCATGCCCTTTATCCTCACTGTCCCTCTATCCTCACTGTCCCTCTATCCTCCATGCCCTTTATCCTCACTGTCCCTCTATCCTCCATGCCCTTTACCCTCACTGTCCCTTTACCCTCACTGTCCCTCTATCCTCCATGCAATTTACCCTCACTGTCCCTCTATCCTCACTGTCCCTCTATCCTCCATGCAATTTACCCTCACTGTCCCTCTATCCTCCATGCCCTTTATCCTCACTGCCCCTCTATCCTCCATGCAATTTACCCTCACTGTCCCTCTATCCTCACTGTCCCTCTATCCTCCATGCCCTTCATCCTCACTGTCCTCTATCCTCCATGCAATTTACCCTCACTGTCCCTCTATCCTCCATGCCCTTTATCCTCACTGCCCCTCTGTCCTCCATGCAATTTACCCTCACTGTCCTCTATCCTCCATGCCCTTTATCCTCACTGTCCCTCTATCCTCCATGTCCTTTACCCTCACTGTCCCTCTATCCTCCATGCCTTTACCCTCCTGTCCCTCTATCCTCCATACTTTTATCCTCACTGTCCCTCTATCCTCCATGCCCTTTATCCTCACTGTCCTCTATCCTCCATGCCCTTTATCCTCACTGTCCCTCTATCCTCCATGTTCTTTATCCTCACTGTCCTCTATCCTCCATGCTTTTATCCTCACTGTCCTTTATCCTCACTGTCCTCTCTATCCTCCATGCCCTTTATCCTCACTGTCCTCTATCCTCACTGTCCCTCTATCCTCCATGCCCTTTATCCTCACTGTCCTCTATCCTCCATGCCCTTTACCCTCACTGTCCTTTACCCTCACTGTCCCTCTATCCTCCATGCAATTTACCCTCACTGTCCCTCTATCGTCACTGTCCCTCTATCCTCCATGCAATTTACCCTCACTGTCCCTCTATCCTCCATGCCTTTATCCTCACTGCCCCTTATCCCCTCCATGCAATTTACCCTCACTGTCCCTCTATCCTCACTGTCCCTCTATCCTCCATGCCCTTCATCCTCACTGTCCCTCTATCCTCCATGCAATTTACCCTCACTGTCCTCTATCCTCCATGCCTTTATCTCACTGCCCCTCTGTCCTCCATGCAATTTACCCTCACTGTCCCTCTATCCTCCATGCCCTTTATCCTCACTGTCCCTCTATCCTCCATGTCCTTTACCCTCACTGTCCCTCTATCCTCCATGCCCTTTACCCTCACTGTCCCTCTATCCTCCATACCCTTTATCCTCACTGTCCCTCTATCCTCCATGCCCTTTATCCTCACTGTCCCTCTATCCTCCATGCCCTTTATCCTCACTGTCCCTCTATCCTCCATGCTCTTTATCCTCACTGTCCCTCTATCCTCCATGCTCTTTATCCTCACTGTCCCTTTATCCTCACTGTCCCTCTATCCTCCATGCCCTTTATCCTCACTGTCCCTCTATCCTCCATGCCCTTTATCCTCACTGTCCCTCTATCCTCCATGCCCTTTACCCTCACTGTCCCTTTACCCTCACTGTCCCTCTATCCTCCATGCAATTTACCCTCACTGTCCCTCTATCCTCACTGTCCCTCTATCCTACATGCAATTTACCCTCACTGTCCCTCTATCCTCCATGCCCTTTATCCTCACTGCCCCTCTATCCTCCATGCAATTTACCCTCACTGTCCCTCTATCCTCACTGTCCCTCTATCCTCCATGCCCTTTAGCCTCACTGTCCCTCTATCCTCCATGCCCTTTACCCTCACTGTCCCTTTACCCTCACTGTCCCTCTATCCTCCATGCAATTTACCCTCACTGTCCCTCTATCCTCCATGCCCTTTACCCTCACTGTCCCTCTATCCTCCATACCCTTTATCCTCACTGTCCCTCTATATTCCCTCACATCTTTGTGAACTCAGGACCTCTCCATCCATCTAAGACCCTGACATTAACACACAAAACACGGCTCAATGGACTGCATTATAATATGAATGAGCCAAATGAATCAAATAGAGCTGAGATGCAGTAAACAGAGCTTTCTGGCTTTCTCCAGGTATTGATGATTGCTGTAGGGAGGGTTGCCGTGGCTGCATCTCTGGACACTACTGTGTTTTTCAGGTGTCAGACCAGCCGCCCAAGGAGGAATCCCGCCGTGGATGACATCATGTCTGTCCCTGTGAAATTATGTCATCGCTCTGGCTCATGTAAACAGTGGATGCCTTGGCCTCAAGGCAAGAGGTAGCAATCCACAATAATACCATAAACACCAGGCACTGTACGCCTGCACACAGACGAATGCACACACACACGCACGCACACACACACACACACACACACACACTTAAAAGCCGTGTCCACTATTGCACAACTACTTCTGTCCCCCTTTCTCACACACACACACACACACCTCCCCTTCATCCTAAAGAACAAGAAGCACTTTTAGCGTTGTGTTTTGCGGGCTGTTTAAAATGCAATTTTTCTCTCATTCTCTGACTTCAAAGGCGCTGCGCTGAGCTCTTACTCCCTCTGCCAAATCCTCCAATCGTTTCTGATTTAGTGAGCTGGCTACGAGCCGAGAGAGACCGGGATGGGCTATTAACAACATCGGGGGGGAGCGATCTAGAAAGAGATTGAGTGAAAGAGAGAAGTACAGACAAGAGAGAGAGGGGATGAGAAGTAGAGGGAATTCCTGCTGGTCTTTTCATTCATATAGATCTTCAGTCATCGTCCATCAGTACACATCCCAGAATTTTACAACCAAAAACGGACTGGCTACGTTAATACATGCTACAGCAGTGCCACTGACAAACACCCTACAGAACAGATGCAGAGTAGAATTAGTCACCCCATACAACAACATACCTGTGTGTGTGTGTGTGTGTGTGTGTGTGTGTGTGTGTGTGTGTGTGTGTGTGTGTGTGTGTGTGTGTGTGTGTGTGTGTGTGTGTGTGTGTGTGTGTGTGTGTGTGTGTGTGTGTGTGTGTGTGTGTGTGTGTGTGGTAGTAGAAGAGGAGAAGAGGTCTTGTACACCGTCTCCAAGCGTAGGCTAAACCACATGATCCCCACCACCAACCCAACCACCCGCTAACGCTACCACCACCATCTCCAGCTCCGTAGAGGGGGTTGCCTCAGCTGCCATGCCCCATATGAAGTCTTGTTCCCTGGGGAGGACGGTGAAGGGGGCTGGGGCCTGTCTCTGTCTCTGCCTATGGCTGAGCAGATCTGCTGACTCATCACTGACACACACACACACACACACACCACTTAAGAGCCAGCGTGTTCCCGCGGAGACGCTCGGATGAGTTGCCGGGGACGACGGTCCGTGCTGTCAGGCGGCGGTAATCTGACTGGATTATCAACCAGGTGGAAACGCTCAGCCACTCTCGCTCTCTCTCTCTTCCCCCTCTCCACTCCTCCTTTCCCTCTCTCCTCCTAGCCTCCCCGCTCCACTCTCCCTCCATCGTCACCCTCCTGCTGTTTTACTCCCCCTCTCCTCTCCTCCTTTCTCTCTCTCCCTCCCTCCAACTGCTCTCTCTCTCTCTTCGTCCAGTTAACTCCTCTCTTCCTTATTTCCTCCTCCTCTCTTACTCTTCCCTTCTCACTCATCCCTTTATCCTTTCTTCATATGCTCATTCCTCTTATCCTCCTTCCCTCCTCCAAGTATTACAACAATGTGAGCAGAAATCACCAATAGTGAGACCTGTGGTGGGTGATAAGGGCTGGTGTGTCGGGCTATAAAGAGACACATTCTCCCTACTCCCGTAGAGGCTTTTAAAACTGTTCTAGAAAAGATTCCCGGCTATCCTTTCAACTATGATCAGAGGCCCACTCCACTGTTCTCCTCCACTTTCTAAAGACACACAGACAGACACACAGACAGGCACACAGACAGACACACAGACAGAAGGCACTAACTAGTCTGCCATTGGATTGGAGGGGGTATAGGGGGAGAGAGAGAACCGGGTGTCTCGTTTCTGTAACCGTGGCGATCAAAGTCATGGCACCCTAAGGCTAGAGCACCTGAAACACCTTAGCCAATCAGCTTTCTTGCTGGCTCTGAGTCGCAACGAGAGCTGTTACAAGAGCATCAGGATGACTGGACAGGGCTGCGGAGTGTGAGACAGCGTCTGATACACGCACACACACACACACACAGCGCACACAAACACACGACACACATCACACACAAACACACGACACACAGCACACACAGACGGCACAGTGTAGGTCCCATCGCTGACATAACCAGACACAGCACTTGAGGAGAAAGGAAGAGAGACGAGAGGGAGAGAAAAGGGGGAAGAATAGAGCGAGAGGAAAAGAGATAGATTAAAGAAAGAGAGAGCCAACGAGGGTCTGACAGCCAGGTCTGCAGGTCTCTCTGAAACATGATTATTAAGCCTGAGCTGCTGTGTGTGTGTGTGTGTGTGTGTGTGTGTGTGTGTGTGTGTGTGTGTGTGTGTGGTGTGTGTGTGTGTGTGTGTGTGTGTGTGTGTGTGTGTGTGTGTGTGTGTGTGTGTGTGTGTGTGTGCGTGTAGTGCAGCTTCAAGGGCACAATGACTACATCAGAGTTGGCCTCTTTCCCTCTCAAAAATGTGCACACACACCCGCCAATCCACACCTTCTGAGAAGTGACACACCTGTGCAAGGACAGGCTCAGCCACTCCCTCTGTGATACAGCACACCTGTACAACTATACACCTCCAGACAAGACAACTAACTGTCTGTCTACACACACACACACACACACACCACTGAAACAACTACTGCCTAGAGGCTAACATCACAGAGAGGGGGGAGAGAAAGAAAGAAAGAAAGAAAGAAAGAAAGAAAGAAAGAAAGAAAGAAAGAAAGAAAGAAGAGAGAAAGAGAGAGAGAAATGCATACAAGAGGAACTAGATATGAGGAATAGAAAGACAAAGAGTCCTAGCGCAGATATCAAACCCTCACTGCCAACGCTATATCACTGGTGTTCATCGGAGGGGCTGAGGTTTATAGTTACGCTATATAACAGTTATAACTCAGTCACCTCGTCAACAGACACCATGCTGATCCTTATAAGGACGTGGACGTTATAGATGGATCATGTTACAGATTTAGAACAAACAACAACGACAAAAGAAGGAAATGGACATTTTTCCTCTCCATATCTAAAAATGAGATTCTGGAATTACCCTGCTGCAGAAGCAAAACATTGGTGAATCTGTGTGTGTGTGTGTGTGTGTGTGTGTGTGTGTGTGTGTGTGTGTGTGTGTGTGTGTGTGTGTGTGTGTGTGTGTGTGTGTGTGTGTGTGTGTGTGTGTGTGTGTGTGTGTGTGTGTGTGTGTGTGTGTGTGTGTGTGTGTGTGTGTGTGTGTTTTGGCAGGGGAGTGGTCCCGGGGAGAGGAGATCTAACTAACCCCCAAACCCTGAAACCCTTTCCTCCTCCCCCTGCCTCCCCCCTGCCCTGCCTGCACCTCACATCACATCAACCCCCTGCCCAGAGGGCTAGGCCAGGCAGACAGCTATCTGAATCTCAAGGGAGGGGGGGGGGGGCAACACAAAGTTCCCCCTCCCCAGCCCCATTACACCAGAAGCCCATCCAAAAAACAATCCCCATCAGAATGTCAGTCGGCCATCAGGAATAATGAAGGAATACCGAAGCTCTGGTATTCTAAATATAATAAAATACAATGTAAAGCTCTTTGAAAACGTTAACAGACTATATAAATGCTAAAGTACTATATAATAGCATTATTATTATTTCAATAATATTCTGTGGTAAGATAATAGCCTCACCACCAAAGTGACTGTACAAGTAAAGAGAGCAGCCAATTCCGAACACTCTCCAAATACACAGCTATATATGCTGTAAGATGATCATAAAGGCAACAGTGTTGGTTTAGAAGAGAGGGACAGATGTGCACATGAGCAGGATATTGTATGTGACCAGTGTCATCTAGATATGGCCTCAGTAACCTCAAACTTTAGAACTATGGTTAGATCACCAATCAACCTTCCAACTTCAGTATTTTAGGGTAAGATAGGGCCCAAGATAACCCAGGCAGGCATATACACCACTCATTTACCTCAATATTTGTATTTTCTCTATTGAGTGATTAAATTATATACAAACAATATAATAAAATGTCTTAAACCTCAAAAAAGCAATAATTATCAAATATTCACAAACAAATGATTAAATAACATTATGGAATTATTCTACATTAAATTAACTTGGCATAACTACTGAATTCTTCTGTGCCAAATGGCGAAAGTCCTAAAACTTCTAAAGATTATTATTTTTTAAGCCCCAGTTAACCTATTGAATAAGACACCTGCAAATAACTGTAACGCAAATTGTTATGATAAACATGAGTGGTGGGAATAAATACAGTCTCTATATAATTTGTCAATTTAACCATAATTCTCATCTTCTTTTATTTTGTTATTTTTTACTTCATTCAATCTTCATTCAAAAGGTATAGTCACTACATTTTTATTTCCAAAGACGGCCTGACATTTCTTATTTGAATGAAAGCGAAGAAAAAAAGAAACGCATATGCCTGTGTGACTTCCTTGGATGTTTCTTCTAGTATGCCATTAGTCTTGTAGATTTAAGGCATATATGCAGTCTACGATGTCGTTCACTGTGAACCTCTCCTATTACAGGAGAGACAAAACGATTCAAATGCATAATTTAATTGATAGGCGTAATATATTTACACCAACATCTACGGCTGGAAAAGTCATTTTCAGAAATATTAGGACAACACAGGTTCTTCATCTCAACATAAGTAATTCATGTGATTTCACTCAAGATACATTTATTTTAGATTTCTACACACATCCGCTCGGTTATGATTCAATACATGATTAGGTGCAGCAGACACCCCTCCCCCAAGCCACAGACACACACCTTACCAGTTCCCTCCCGCTTCTCCTCCTCCTTTGGGGCAGGATACCAAGGCTACTTTTAAAATCTAATGCATGCACTGTCAAACCATTCTCGCCCCGTCACGTCCGTGCTGAATAACAGAAACTGGATTTTCTGGTATTACGTGCACCTCTATTAGCGCGAGCTCCGCTCCCACCGGACTGATCTCCGGTCCCAGACACAGGACAGTCCCGGGGCCTCACCGATAACCGAATGGAAGCACCAGCTCGCGCTTAACCCCTTCCACCTCCACACGCACCACACTCACCCTGCAGTACAGAGCCTGCCTGCGCACATACACCAATAATCTTAGCAAATAACAAATGATTGATGGTAAATAAGGAAATATAAAGTTACAAATGGATTAAAACCCAATTATAACAGTATGATTAATCAATTTAATTAAACTGACATTTTTGAGTGAAACGATCAAACCATATAAAATAAGATTCCATGTCACTTGAAAGCAAATTAATTATAATAATAATAATCCCATAGATTTCTGAATAATCCCATCATATTTCTGAATTATGCAATACTATAGGTTATAATAGGCTGTAATCTAAAAATAGGCCTAACGTTGTATATATTGTTCTTAATAGAAATTGTCTTGTCTAGAATAAGCCTAATCTCACTAAATTTGCAATTCAACAAAATAATCTTATTTTGTGCTTAGTTTGACAAGAAGCACGATTCTTTTTCATATTAAAGTACACTCCCACTGGGCACAGACATCAAATCATCGTCTATTCCACATTGGTTCAAAGTAATTGAATTGAAATGACGTGTAAACAACGTTATTTCAACCAGTGTTTACCCAGTGGATCGGTTCTGACCAGGTAAGTAAAAAATAACACTAAACAGTTCAATAAAACGTCATTTTGCCTAAAACTGAAACATTAAATATCTAAAGAGTCCACAGCAAGTGCTAATTTCCTGAATGACCACATCGACTAACTCATTTCCTTTTCCAATAAATTATCGTTCTTCACTGAAAAACGTCAAGAGTTACGTTTTTAAGGGAGTGGGGGATGGGTGGGGCGGTAAATAAGACAATATAAACTGTCTGTAGGTTAGCACTTTCCAACAGCCAAAAAACACCATAGAGGTTTTAATACAATTGTATAATTCATCTTATTTTGCATAACAAATTCGTATTCACACCAACCTGAATGTGGGGCCATGGAGATGTGAGAGGGATAGTATTTTCCGGGCTGGAAATGAGCGGGGTGCTGCACGGTGCTGTGGCCGCCAGGAGTTATCCGAGAGGCGGCATGGTGAACCAACGCGCCCCGCTCTGTCAAGAGGTGGTGTGGAGGAGCGAAATCCCGGCTTTCCATTCTGTCGAGAAGAAATAAATCCCCCAATCCAGAGGAAAAGCCAGAAGCATCGAACGCTTCCCAGATGCAATAATCCCTTTTATGAACTTCGGATAGGTCGTCTTGCATTCAGTCGAGTTTTTGCCTTGCCGACCAAAAGGTATGTCCCGGTCATGTTCTACAATGAGAAAACACAAGACCACGTCAATGCACTGAAAACAATGGGACAAAAACTCTGAAATAATTATTTAGGCATGTAATTCTCACACGCATGCTGTGTAATGTTGCCAACAAAACTACTACCTTGCATAACAAAAGTATACCTTTTAAGTGTTTTTAGATATCAGTAAAATATCAGACGTGGCTAGTTAAATAAAGGTTAAATAAAACAATAAAAAATATTTATATATGTTTGACTAAATTAAACCAACACAAATAGCCTACAGTAAAGTATAAGCTACAAGTCTGGTCGTTTGCCGAGACCCAAACCCCCTACTTTGGTCTCCATTGCAGACAAGAGACGGGTAGGCTACAAACTGAGGCTACAAACTGAACAACAAAAGAAGTGGTCATCCTAAACTACGGGTTGTTTTATTGTTGGGGACCATAAAGCTATACTGCATCAGCGTATTCTGAAACCTAGATGTGAGTCAGTCTGTGTGTGTGGTGGTGGGGAGGGGGAGGGGGGGGGACGCTATATCTCACCCTCTCTGATAGAAGGAACCAGATAAAACCTGAAGCAAATGTTTGATCTTTCAGTCAGCCCATTAAAGACCAAATGTTCCCCTTCTCAAACTTCAAGCATCAAAATTGTTTCCTCGACCATAGCCTACTGCACATCATTAAAAGGAGCATACATTATACATATGTCGAGGTAAACAAAATACTATACTAAATACTACTTAAATGTCGATGTAGATATATGAAATGGATCAGCTACAGTATTTCGTTAGACTTGGGACAATTCTGACATGTCAATGAAGTTTGACTGGCTCATAAATTGACTGTCTGTACATTTGTTTTTCTTTACTGACATGCCGGTGAATGTGCTTGAGAAGAAGCATTTAAATCGCTTGTTTAAAGCAAATGTAACTGAATAGTTAAGTCAGCATTGCATCTCACCCGTTTACAATGGCAATCACTTATTATGCATGTAGGCATGGGTGGGGGCAACCAAGTATAATAAGACAACTAACTAAATGACGTTTACCGCCAGGGAGAGACGTAAGAATAAATATAGGAATAATAAGACAACTAACTAAATGACGTTTACCGCCAGGGAGAGACGTAAGAATAAATATAGGAATAATAAGACAACTAACTAAATGACGTTTACCGCCAGGGAGAGAAAACGTAATAATAAATATAGGAATAATAAGACAACTAACTAAATGGCGTTTACCGCCAGGAGGAGACGTAAGAATAAATATAGGAATAATAAGACAACTAACTAAATGACGTTTACCGCCAGGGAGAGAAAACGTAATAATAAATATAGGAATAATAAGACAACTAACTAAATGACGTTTACCGCCAGGGAGAGAAAACGTAATAATAAATATAGGAATGGGAATCACCAAGCCCATGTGTGTCTTATAGCCCTAGTCATTCAGTTCAATGGAACACCCCATGGCGCTCAAATATGGATAGGTGGGCCTATGTTCACAAAACACACCTCATTGGGCAATGTATTAGGCCCCTTCCATAGCACGTCCATTCAGCGCACATAGAGGCTGATACGGTGATTGGTGAACCTCAATGATATCAATAAAATCTAAGATAAGAGAACAAAGAAAATATCAAATGGCGAGCTAAACCAACTGGTCCCCTTGCTGTTTCAAGGATAAAAGTATACAGCGAACATTCTACTAAAACAGTAGGTCTTTTAGTCAAACTTTCAGGAATTCTATCCTGAGCAAAACAAGGTTCTCTCAAACCGACAGAACAGAGGCCTATAGGTTCACGCAGCATAGGCTGACGTGTGTGTGTGTGTGTGTGTGTGTGTACACCGTGCTCAGTGAGAGATTTGCACGTATCCAAATCCTTGAGCATGACAATGTGTATGGTAGAGAGAGTATTTGCATTCAAAATGTTGACAATCGTTTAAAAATGGTCTTGGTTATGAAGGGCCTAGACGCCTCACACTGTGATCCAAAATATTATATTTAATTCAATTACATAGAGCTATAATTACTCAATTCAATTAAAAAATGCCATTTCAATTCAAATAGTCACATAAAAAATTGATAAACATTCCTGGTGATGCAATTAAGGTTTTTTATTTTCTTTATAAATAAGTAGGCTAATGGGACTATATGGAAAACAATTCTGTTATTTCATGTTGCAACAATCAAAGGTACATGGCTTCTTCTCATTTGACACTGATACATTTTTACATTATTCGTCGTCAACAAACGGATAAAATGTTTACATTCTACGTTAACACGAAGCCACTCAAACTATGCATTTCGACCCAAACAACATTTACATTCAATGTAGGAGCCAAGGCCTACCGTCCTACAAGTGCGTCACAGAGCTGACGAGAGCCCATCACATTAAAAATAACTTATTAAAATCTGATTAAAAAACAAGGTAGCCTGGGCCTATTTAAATCTGGGATCAACGTGGGAGTAGGCTACTCTAGGTTAGGAGACGCTGAGACTTCCTTTCCTTCCACTCCTCTGTGACAGACACTCTCTCTTTCACCCCCCAATCGCTGCCCCAAAGGGTCAAACTATCAGGAGACAAAAAAAATTCCCCTTCGAAAACTACCAGTCGAATGGCAATAGGCTACATGAAAAGCCTGCATAAGCACTGAGGTGGAACAAGCACTAATTTCTACTCTCTTCCCAGTCCCCCGCATGAGATTGGAATACAAGTACGGCATTTTGGGCATATAAAGCCCAAACATCTTCTGAAAAGGAATAGACTCTCGTAAGGACATAACTGCTATCATTGTCATGTGTTCTCTACACGGCTTTACGTTGGGCCCAATAGCGTACTCAATGCAATTCACTATTTTGCTGTAAAGCAAAGTCACAAGTCATAACTGGCATACTAAATCAAGATATTCAAATGCCAGTTAAGCGAGAGAGACACTCCAAGCACAGCGAAAACTGCCGGGTGGGACTCGTCAAGATCTCTCTACTGGCAAAGCCCCCTCGATAACAACTGTGAAAAACTGTAGTAGGCTAAGCCTATGTAATCAACTACTGATATTAAAACAACAAAACAAAAATATAATTAATCCATTATTTAGCACCAAATGGTGGTATCTAAACCGCGAAAAAGAATAGAACCGATACAACCAAATAACTGTAAACTATATTAAAATACAATAAATTGCAAACGTGGCATCTCATCATGAGAGAGTAATTGGAGATTGTTGTTTAACTGTACAATAATAATTGTCTATACAACAACCAACGTTTAGGTTGTCAACAGCATGAACAACTTGGCTCAAGTACAATTATTAAAATCGCTGCATTGTCATGAATTGTTGTTGTATAATATAACACTATGCTCACTATTGTATTTGTTATTATACTATTTATAATTATAATTATTTTGTTAGCAATATTATTACTGTTATTACTTTCATTATTAATACTATAGGCTTACTGGACTACTACAAAACAATCAAATCTATGTGCAGTGTGAATTAAATTAATGCATATGCTTTACATACCCTCTCAGTCTAAAATAACACACATTTTCTACTACAAAGACTCTTAAAAGCAGCACTTTGAAAGTATACATGTTTATTATCACACACATTCAAAATGGATACAATAAAGAAATTACTTACTGGTAAGTTATTCCTTGCATAACAATTAATGATTTTAAAAATAGTACGAAAACATACAAATGAAAAAAAGCGGCGTACAACAAAGAAAAACGTGGAAATAGTTACATCCTAGTCTGCAGATTGTATTGTGCAGTTGAGGTATAGAGATGCATCGTAGAAGTACAGGCTTCTAGTGAATCGAAGATCGCACATCCACACAGAAACTCTCCCACTGTATCCGCTAGTGCCACAACTACGCGCGAAGGAGGGACAGTAAGGGAACGCGCAAGCCCATTGGTTTGGTAAACACAATGAGAAGCGTGCCCGTGAGACGCGCCCCGTGATAAACAGAGTCTCCGATTGGATGGTGCCGTAAACCAATGGCGAAGTTGCTGGATTCGCAAAACAAAACGGCGGGCGTTTGATTCAAGCCCTTTCCAGAGAACAGCATGCCCTCCACACAAACGCAAGGAGACAGACGGCACTGTGAGTGAAAAGCAGAAAATATACACTTTTTGATCACTAGGAAGTCAACAGAATATTTTCTGATCACATTAACGAGGCCTACACGTCAATCACCAAACTAGGTTAAAACAATAAAAAATGTTTGGATAACATTGGCAGTTTTTATTTGTATTATTTTACAATAACATTTTTTATAGCTTCACACTTATGCCTTACTTGTGTCACCAGAAATAGGCAAAAGGTTTTGATGATCAGTTTAATTTATTTATAACTTGCTTAATAACACATGTATTAAAAGGTCTTAAACCTGAGTATCATATTTATAAATTATGCCTACAAATATATGTTTGTAACATTTGGTAAATATAATAGAAAATAAGTAGATTAAAAGGTCATTAAAGAACAACAGAAATGCAGGAGCAATTCAAATAATAGACTAAATAACTCGGGATGTAAAAACTTTGGGGTCTGTTTATGTTTACTGTCATGACACGCGCGCGCGCGCAAACGCACGCACACATACACACACACACACACACACAGGGTTTGGGAAATCGAATCACAATGTAATTTGATAGCATTACTGTCCTCGGGGTTAGTTTTGCTCACGGTTCCCTAATTTAGTCAATTAAAAAAGGAAGGATATGGCCTTGTGTGTTTCCATGTTAAAAATCTATGAGCTATAGGCTAATATTCCCAGTCCATTCCCAGTTAGTTTTTAATGGAAGTAAAGGGTTAAAACTCGAGCGTTCGGTCTGTGTAAAGTGTCTGATTGGTTGGCATGTTGCCAGGGTGCTGTCAATCACAGAGTGTAAACAAGGTTCTGATTGGCTGCTGGCCAGTCCGCACTGGGCTGCCTGAAAAAAGCAATTACTGGCCCTGCGGTTTCAAGGCGGCCCCGGGTTGAACGATGAAAGGAGATAAGGAGAGGCTGTTTCAAGGCGCCCCCACGGCGAACCCCGTTGGCCCCAGCGCAAAAGGAGAGTCAAGAGTGACTAAATCAAAGGGAATACGTTAAAAAGGGGGAAATTACATGTTGTATTAAATGTAGAGGCTAGATTTGCGGATTAATGCGATGGAATAACAACGTTGCATAAAGAAAATGGAAGGTAAAACGGCTACAATGACAGGCAACAACTATTTAGCTCTTATTTGAAATGGGAATGCTGTTTTTCCAAGATACGAACCACAAAAACGATTAGTTTGCAAAAGAGATAAAGAGCAAGAGCGAGGTCGATTCGGATTCGGTGGTAGAAAACCTTGGACTCGTGTCATTTCATCGGTGTTTCTTAAACGTTAGCGTACGTTTTTATTGCCAGCTATTCAATAACCATACTTAAGTAAGTGGATATTTCCGACTTTACGCAGTAAGTAGGATACGTTACAATCGCAAATTGGAGTATTACCATAACTGTTCAAGGATACCTCACATGGGTGTTGTTTTACTTGTTACCATGAATTGGGCTTAGCTACATACATTGCTTGCTACAAGAAAACAACAATATCTCAAGAAGGGCTGAAAATAAGGAGACAATAAATTGTTTTAAATGTTCCCTCTCTTAAGAATAGGCTAAATCCAATCTCGCATGATTCAGAATGGACCAGCATGGTCCCATTGCTTTAATGGTGAAGGATTTCATAATGAATTCACTAACTGAACAGAGCTAATAATAATGGCCTAATGATAATAATAATGAAAATGAATATAACATATTAGTTTATGACGCAATGCTACAACAATGCTGACATACAGCGCCTTCAGAAAGTATTCACATCCCTTGACTTTTCCCAAATTATGTTGTGTTACAGCCTGAATTTAAAATGGATGAAATTGAGATTTGGTTGTCACTGGCCTACACACTATACCACATCATGTCAAAGTGGAGTTATGTTTTTCGAAATTTGCACAAATTTGCACAAATTAATAATAAATGAACAAATAAAATGTTCAACGTGATTTTTCAATAACTACATAATCTCTGTACCCCAATGTAAGGTCCCTCAGTCTAGAAGTGAGTTTCAAACACAGAGACCAGGGAGGTTTCCAATGCCTCCAAAGAAGGGCACCTATTGGCAGATGGGTAAAAAAATCAATTTTAAAAAAGCAGACATTGAATATCCCTCTGAGCATGGTGAAGTTATTAATACCACCTTGGATGGTGTATCAATACACCCAGTCACCACAAATATACAGGCGTCCTTCCTAACTCAGTTGCCTGAGAAGAAGGAAACCACTCAGGGATTTCACCATGAGGCCAATTATGACTTTTAAACAGTTACAGAGTTTTATGGCTGTGATAGGAGAAAACTGAGGATGGATCAACAACATTATAGTTACTCTACAATACTAACCCAATTGACAGAGTGAAAAGAAGGAAGCCCGTACCAAATACAAATATTCCAAAACATTTTTGCAAGGAAGTAAAGTAATACCGCAAAAAGTGTGGCAAAGCAATTAACATTTTGTCCTGAATATAAAGTATTTGGGAAAAATCCAATACAACACATTACTGAGTACCACTCTCTATATGTTCAAGCATAGTGGTGGCTGTAATCATGTTATGGGTTTTCTTGTAATCGTTAAGGACTGGGGACTTTTTCAGAATGAAAAATAAATGGAACTATGCACAGACAATATCCTAGAAGAGATGAATTCACCTTTCAGCAGGACAATAACCAAAAACACAAGGCCAATTCTAAACTGGAGTCGCTTACCAAGAAGACAGTGAATGTTCCTGAGTGGCCGAGTTGCAGTTTTGACTTAAAATCTACTTGAAAATCAATAGCAAGATCTAAAAATGGTTGTCTACCAATGATCAAGAATCAATTTGACAGAGCTTGAATCATCTTGCAGGTATATCTCTCTAGTCACCCCCAAAACCAATTCTTTCTTTGGCCGCCTCTCCTTCCAGTTCTCTGCTGCCAATGACTGGAACGAACTAAAAAAATCTCTGAAACTGGAAACACTTATCTCCCTCACTAGCTTTAAGCACCAACTGTCAGAGCATCTTACAGATTACTGCACCTGTACATAGCCCACCTATAATTTAGCCCAAACAACTACCTCTTTCCCAACTGTATTTAATTTATTTATTTATTTTGCTCCTTTGCACCCCATTATTTTTTATTTCTACTTTGCACATTCTTCCATTGCAAAACTACCATTCCAGTGTTTTACTTGCTATATTGTATTTACTTTGCCACCATGGCCTTTTTGCCTTTACCTCCCTTCTCACCTAATTTGCTCACATTGTATATAGACTTGTTTATACTGTATTATTGACTGTATGTTTGTTTTACTCCATGTGTAACTCTGTGTAGTTGTATCTGTCGAACTGCTTTGCTTTATCTTGGCCAGGTCGCAATTGTAAATGAGAACTTGTTCTCAACTTGCCTACCTGGTTAAATAAATGTGAAATAAAATAAATAAATAAAAATCTTGAAAAGAATAGGCCTAATAGGCAAATATTGCACAATCTGGGTGTGGAAAGCTCTTAGAGACTTTTCCGTAAAGACACAGCTGTAATTGTTGCCAAAGGTGATTCTTACTTATTGACTCAGGGGGTTGAATACTTATCTAATCAAGATGTTAGTGTTTTAGTTTTCATACATTTACAAATGTTAGAATTTCTAATTGACTGCAAAACCATAATTTAGGCCAAAAAAAATCCCAGACTACAAAAATGATCACTCTGCATCTCTGGTGTAGATCTAATGAGCAGTCAAACATCAGAGGAAACATTAGATATGCACTCTATATATCGGCATTATTCAATCAATCTCCTTTTGGTAGAACTACAACACCAAAATCCCAACATCTGACCAGCGGCATCAAACATGATACAACATCATCCCCCGTGGACAATGGCAATGACGTGAACTAATAAATATAATTAAAATCAAATAACGTAAAACGAGGAGCCTAGACTTGTACGTATTAATTCAATAGTCTAATCGCATCGCAATCTACATATGCACCCCGCATTCCATGGGTCCTGACCCCATTGGCCTGTCGATGGGTTGGAGCCTCCACTTGTCCACACACACAATCTGATCATCGATATTGTGAGCACCGACTTGCTCCATTCCTCAAAATTGAGGATTCACTGTCCAGCCCCAAATGTGCCAAATATACATTTCAGTATTGTAATTTATGCATTAGTGCCCATTAGGCTGATACACGCAGACCTATAGCCTAAGTGTGAAATACTACATTAGTAAAATCACTCTAATGTAAGACAGGCAGTTTTCTATTCAACCTACATTTCACATGCTTTCATCGAGTTAGGTGGTGCATGCATACTCAGTGATAAACAGAATCGCCTTCCTCTAGATAAAAAATATATAATTTTCATTAATTTCGTTGTGATTTTTTATATAGAAGAAATCACCTTCCAACCTCTCTCTCCCATTCCATTCTCCAGCACCGTTGTCTTTAAAACTAATGACATCGGGACAATAAAGAAGTATGTTCCTCGCCTGAAACAAAAGGGGTCCCGCACTTAAAACAGAAATCTGCATTTAATTTATTTAGTGACAAGAAAAAGCCCTTTACTGCCTGATTTTTATTGGTTCTTTTTCACTTAAAAGGTGGGGGGTTGGGTGGGTGCTCGTCTGCTCGGTGTGTGTAGAAAGCATAACACACACACTTTCTCTTCTCTCTCGTCTGTGTGCCAGCGCGAGCTACACTATAAGGAGGGGACGCACGGATAATTAATGCGGATTGACTGATTACTCTTGAAACAGACCGGTCCTGCGCGAGGGATTGTCATCGAGCAATAAAGCGTTCTTGACTGACACTTTCCTCCCTTCCCTTCCCGTCCCCTCTGACACCCAAACTACTAGAGCGGGGCTTTTTTTGCCAGCAAAGGCCCACTTCCAAAAAGCCAGGCTGGAGTTTTCATTTCCGCTGGAGAGACGAGCGTCTTTCTGTTTGACCTGTGTTTTCACCGTGACCATTCTAGAACCAAAGGACGTCCGCACAGCACAGTTCACTCGCCTCCGCGCTCGAGGCAATGTCTGTAGGCAAAGGGAGCCTGCTGCTTCTAGCGTGTGCGTAAAACGACTGGGTATTCTAAATAAATAAGGGGTGTCACGTATAGATGCAATGGTCCTAAGGTAAAGCTGAATTAACTTAGGAAGGGTATAGCTACATATTCCCAGTGCAATTCGCAGTCAACGGGAAACACTGACAGACAGGGCGAGGTAAATGAGGGCCAACTGAAGATCTCTACGGGAGGGCTGGCAACAATTCTATTCTTACGAAAATATTTCTGATGTCCACTAATGATGACGAATTCCAAACAGGGCTTTTCACCAGGGAAACGCCTTAATAAGTCGAAGGTATAGGCTGATCCCTCCGAGACATTGATGAAATTACTGACCGACTGAAATATGGCAAAATAAAATAGGTTTATTGAAATATCTCTGCGGTTATTACTAAAATAACATTTACTGAAAACACGTTCTTAAATGTAGGCGTAGTCTATGTCTGGGGCTCTAGGAGTAACATATAAACGGTAAGCCCTATATTTTGATGGCTGATTGGTCAACAAGGGTGTGTGGAGACTGCAACTCAGCAACTCTTCAGTTTGTGTGTTTTTAGGCCTATACATCTATATCAATAAATTCAACTTTGGTATAACCACATGCACCCAGACAGAATGTGCAGGTCCTAAGACCCTGGTGAGGACACCGTCCCCAAAACACGACATGATGGACTAGAACTTCAGCCTAAAAGCAACGTGACCTTTTAAGCTCAGTGTGTGCATGAGAAGCTGCTATTTCTGGTCATCGTGATAGATAGCGACTTCACAACAGGCCATCGCCGATATGTTATAAAACACTACAAGCTACAGCAGGTATGGCTGTAAACCAAATATCTCCAATGCTAGCAGCATTGAGCACATATTTGTATAAACATCGTTTTTTTGAAAAGACGAGATATTTTTCTTCAACTTCATTTTAGGTCTATAATTTCAGAATGGCTGAATGCTTCTCTCACATCAACATATTTTGGTGACCACGCAAAATAGCCAAAGTCTACATTTATAACAGTGAGTGAATTATATTACAAATAGACAAAGTGAAATTAACCACAAAGGAGTATAAATAAATTGCTAATGTCAAGGACAACAGCCTAATTTTCCTCACAAACCTGCAGAATGCCAGCATGTTTCAGCTTTTGAACAGCTTGCCAAACAACAAGAAGGTTACAATGGGCTTGGGCAATACACTGGGACAGAATGCCATCCATTACCGAGGTCGCCATCATGTAGGCTAACATGTTCTCATTATCAGCATTTGAACAAACATAAAGCAGCCTTCTAAAGCCTCAATATAGAGCCTATTACCTGGACGTTCCATCAAGTCCCCCAAAAGAGTTGCCAGCTTAGGCCTGACTCTACCTTAAGCCTTTGGACCGCAACACAGATAGTGGAAACGCAGTTTAGGCCTGAACAAAACTGTAGCACCGTCAGTAGATATGGACACAGAATGGGATTAAATATACAGGAGACATGCGTGTGGCTGACTAGTGACGAGAGTTCCAACCTGGAATGAAGACCTATACGTCCAAGTTAACGTGCATTCATCTGTACACCTCGGAGACTCGCAGCAAAGCTACCATTTTCGCTAATTAGGGTTCGAGCAGTTTTACTGGCATCATTCGACCAGGGGAAGCAAATTGGCGTTCCCTTCTCAACAGAGAACAAGCCGGGGAATGGCCATAGGGTCTATGAAAACTTGCTTCATATAAAATATGACCGAGTGAAAAGTATGACACCCCTGGCTTCACACCTACACACTCTCAACACACACAACATGATTGGACACGATTTGCTTAGGCCTGCGTTCAGAGATGTGAGATATGATATGCCCTGATTTTCGGTTGCAGGAGAAGGAGGAGGAAGAAGCGGCTAAAGAAGAGGCTCGTTCTTGTGTGGACAGGTGACTAAAGTGTAGACCTATGTTGAACGTGAAGTCAATAGTCAAGGCCTTATAACATTGAGGTTTTTCGCTGTCTCTAGGTTCTCGATTGCAATTCAGGAATACACTGAATATTTCCCACCTAAACGTTCTATGTGCAATTGAAATAGTGCAAAAGAATACAAGAAGTGCATAACTGGATAGGAAGTACGAGTTATTAGATTGTAAGTTAGTATTACTAAGCATACGTCTGTCTACATGTTACATAGACCAGAGCATCAACATTGGTTAGGCCTATCAGATAAACATCGTTGAGCAGGAAGCCGCCAAGCTGCCAAGACCATCATTTGTAATTTTAAAACCGGTTCTGAGTCCCTGGTCCCGGGTTATCGATAGAAGAAAACCTGCACCTCATTAGTGGAAGTATATGCCCAGCTCCTATAAATGGCACATGCGTCCTTCATTACGACCTGTTTTATAGAAGAGGCTAAACGTTAAACTACGCAAAATAAAAAAAACTACTATAGCAACCTGAACATGCTAAAAGCTTTGGGTTGGCGCAAACTATTATTTAATCGATTTAAGGTAAAGGTATAAACCAGTGGAGCCTACTGGATCATGTGTGGTTCATTATAAAATTACATAATTTAGATAATGAAACATGTTAATCGTTGAAGCTTGCTGTTGGTTTATTTCAAAATGCAATCATTATTAAATGGCATAATTAATTAATTGGTAATAATTGGCGTAATTAATGTAGGCCCTAATCGAAGAAGTTATTGATTATGGATAATTTTATATTGAAATCATACTTTAAAATTTGAAATACGTTTTAGTTGTTCTGGAAGTGAAACTACAAAACATAGGCTACTATAAACCAATTTGGAGAAAAGTGGCGTAACATAAGGCCTTATGCCACAAATGTATTGCTTGTAGTATTAGCTAATCAATAATTGTCAAATTACGTAGCCTACTCCAAATCCTCTGACAGAGAACATAAATAAAACATTGACTGCACGAAACCTCAATGTGCTAAGACAAGAGAGTCACAAAATGTCGACATGTTGTTGTTTACCATCTCTGGGTTAAATCTCTCCAAACTTCAGGAAATAAACAACAATAACAACTGAACATTTCTTCAACCATTGATATTTTAAATAATCATGTGACGTTTGTTCCCTCAAGTGTGTGTGTTGTTCCCTCAAGTGT
Organism: Oncorhynchus keta; assembly: GCF_023373465.1. Lineage (NCBI taxonomy): Eukaryota > Metazoa > Chordata > Actinopteri > Salmoniformes > Salmonidae > Oncorhynchus > Oncorhynchus keta. The sequence continues at coordinate 28,253,242 of NC_068444.1, read as the reverse complement.
GTGTGTGTGAGTGTGTACGTTTCGGCTCGTGCGTGTGTGGTGGTGATTCAGGAATCAACGAAGTGTTCTCTTCGCACATGAAGCACTGTTAACAATCAGATACGCATCAACTTATCGCATTACCATATAACACTATTTTAAGTAGCCTACCCAATTGCACGAAGAAAGCGACAAACTGTCTTCACATAGTTCGATGGTCAGGCATCAAAATCTCTACAGGCCTCATCCTGTCCTTCCTCGAATAGGAGTGTGGGAGTGTGTGCGTGTGTGTGACCAATACCTTAATAATAAGCAATCCATATGAAATGTTTCATGGATTTTTAAAAAGTCCCTTGTTTATACATTACATTAGAGCGATGCGCTACCCGCCAAAACCATGCCGAATCAGTAAATATTGTCATTATTCTACTTTTTAAATGTGGCCGACGTAAGAGGCTCACTCACAGTCATATCCAAACCTAAAAATTGTCTACAGATGAACAACACAGGCAACATGATCGGTGTATGTAGTCCTGCTTATAGTCTACTCTAAAGTCACCCTGAGTAATTTAGGTAGTCTACAACAAAGGTGGTCAGAATGTCAAAGGTTTCAATGTGCAAATAGGCTACAGGAAAAATGGTGTTGTCTCGGAAAAAGGCTGTGCTACGCAGTCAAATTTAACCATAAAGGTTGTGCTATAAGAGGTGAATAAATAGCAACTCTAGAACAATTGACACAAGGTTATTACTACGAATGTTATATTTCAGCTGCTAGGGACTGTGGGAAAATAAATGCATGCTACAATCATTACTGCAGTGTTATAATCGCCAAAAGTGCATATTTAAATCGGATACAAAGAGGAGTCATTTATTTGATAAATGGAAAACATACAACATATTTCCGTTTTGACTAAATAAATAAAGAATGCGTTGTTATTTAAATGCATGTGTGTGTCCTTGCAGCGTTTGCAATCCATCTAAACAAGACGCAATTAGAAACGCAAACCCTATGACAAAATAAAAACATCTAAACCAGTTTATAACACGCCAGTCTATTCAAGCCGTTATATGATAGTTTATCAACGTTTAAAAACGTCATCCGTGCAAAATACAGCAGTTTGTTTGTATTCTGTAATGCACAGTGACAATGATAAATAAAAATGTGGAAAGTAGAAAACACCTACCTATAAAAACGACCGTCGGTCCCGCACAAAACTGTAGCCCATTTATAACACACGGTATCGCTATTGATTTACGCAGAAGGGAGAATAAAACAAAACATATAGATAAGGTGTAAAACCTTACCCTCTTTAAAATGTAAATCTTCAAACAGTCTTAATCCCTGCAAGTGTAATCTAACTAGTCTATCTAATCAAATCAGTGATTTATTAAAGGTTATCCGCATTAATATACATAATGTTCGAATACCTCTCCACTTCCTTTCCTGGTACTGTTTATTCCAAAGAAATAACTTCAGTAATCATCTTTTGGGGGGGTTCCGTTCGCTCGAACTCTGCACATAGTGTTTTAGAAACACCGGATCCTGTGCCTGTGAGCGCGCGAGACGGAATCCGTCCGAGCAGTCTTCCTGAGACTGTATAATCGCACATTTATGGCTGGATGACGCGTCTCTCTTCCCACAATGGAGCTCGAGCGTTGACATTAAACAGAAAATTGATGGAAAGACGAACGTAACGCAAACCCCATCTCTCCTTGTCCAGGACAAAGCTTTCTTGCCGTTTTTAATTAGGGGTGGGGGCACATGCACACACCGACCGATAACATGTATGCCCCCCTCCCTCCCTCCCACACATAGCCTACAGAAAACACAAACACACACCTTCCCCGTGCCATTACTGTTTTGTTTGCATTTCTGATTGTAGTCGTGGGCCGGATCTATGGAGGAGTCTGAGACAGAGAGATTGAGAGCGAAGACGTCCCCATCTTGGAGAGATATAACGTTAGCTGGTTAACATCGAGTCCCATCGGAGCCTCCAGTCAGAATTTTCACATTTTCTTTCCTCTAAAAAAATACCCTACATCTATCAAACTAGGCTACTGGCAGCAGAAAAACAAGTTTCGGCACACCCCCTCTTTCCCAGCTCGCGTCCTACCACAAGAATTTCACGGTTCTCAGACTTTCAGAAGCACACTGTTGTGCCATTTCAAAGATGACGAACGGACACAAACACACGGTCTGAGTTATAAGGAACCTCTAACTATTTAGCACACGCGTAAATGTCCATGGCGTTTACTTGCGCCCGTCGAAGACCTTTGATCAGGTTTAAACGGTTTCGACGAGCTTGTGCATAAGAGGTGCGATTTGGCGCGCTAAAGTAAAAAACACTGATTATCAACTGTTCGCCATGGAGAGAATACAACCCACATATTACCCATCTGGATTCACCACGCAAATAAATGTAAAAGCAAAGAGGACACAAACACACAGTCCTGAGCCGTTTACTAATAAGTTTACTTTTGCATAAAAAAATCAATTCAGTGCTAAATAGAAAATAAAATATACAAAAAAACTTTCAAAATGTGCGTCTCGAAAATAAATGAGAAACGTGTAGTCTAAAGTAGGACGTGAGACTTGATAGTCAGACTTTCTTTCCCTGTCCTTCCTCCAGCCTAAACTGCCCCCTACATAGGTCACCGCCCCAGGAATTATGACGTCACGAGGTTAACCTCTACACTACCGGTTGGAGGGAAAGAGCTTGCTCTGTCTCGGGACCATGTGTGTGTATGTGTGTGTGTGTGTGTGTGTGTGTGTGAGAGAGAGAGAGAGAGAGAGAGAGAGAGAGAGATAAAGATAATATCTCTATATCTCTAATGTGGTGCCTGGCAATAAACTGAAGCTCATATGAAATAAATCTCAAAACATACATACAATAGGTTTAAATAATTTCAGGTAATCAATTACATCTAAACACACACACATACACAAAGGAAAGCCCGGAAAATCTAAAAACACACATGCACACACACACCAAGGAAGGCCTGGAAAATCGTTAAAGATTCCAGCCACCCAAGCCATAGACTGTTCTTTCTGCTTCCTTACAGCAAGCGGTACTGGTGCATCAAGTCTGACACCAACAGGCTCCTGAAAAGCTTCTATCCCCAAGCCATAAGACTGCTAAATAGCTAATATAATGGTTACACGGACTATCTGAGTTGACCTTTGTATTTAATTTACATTTTTGCACTGTCTCTACGCACAGTCACAGGACTCTACATTCACAAGCACTGACACTTCAACACATAACCTACACACACATTCATAATGACTCTACACACACACACACACACACACACACACACACACACACACACACACACACACACACACACACACACACACACACACACACACACACACACACACACACACACACACACACACACACACACACACACAATCCTAATTTACACTGCTGCTACTCTGTGTTATCATATATCCTGATGCCTAGTCACATTACCCATACACATATCTACCTCTATCTCTCCAGTATCCCTCCACATTGTAAATATGGTATCGGAACTGACCCTGGAACTGACCCTGTCTATAGCTTCTTACTTTCTTGTGCTCTTATTTCTCATTTTTATTTATTGAGGTGTTTTTGTTCTACCTTGTTATTTTTAGTGTAATATTGATATTGATTACTGCATTGTTGGGTTTTTAACTTGCAAGAAAGGCATTTCACTGTACTTGAAACACACACCAGGGTTTTGTCATGCTTTTGGAATACAAATGTTTGGTAGGATTTATGGGGAAGGGAAGTGGGATGGTCAGGTTGACCAGGGCCTCACTCAGGAAGTTGACCTCTAGCCCGCTCTAGCGACTAAACCTTGATGCACTGTGTGTTCTGTAATACAACATAAAAATAAACCCCTTATAAATAGTGTCCTATACCACACAGGCAATATTAGCATGCAATCCAATAACAATTACAAATGCAAACTAAATAAAATAACAAAAGTGTGTTCTCACAATAATAAACTATTTGCATTGACCCCTCCCACCTTTGTTTTTACACTGCTGCTATCGCTGGTTATTATCTATCCATAGTCACTTTACCTCTACCTACATGTACAAATTACCTCGACTAACCTGTACCCCCGCACATTAACTCGGTACCCCCTGTATATAGCGTCATTATTGTTATTTTATTGTGTATTTTCTTAATTCTATTTTCTTAAAACTGCATTGTCAGTTCAGAGCTGTAAGAAAACACAAGAAAACACCTGTTGTATTCGGCGCACGTGACAAATAACATTTGATTTGATTTAGTGGGCAGTTTGTCCACAGACAGAACCAAACTTGGTTCACATTTGCTGGTGATGTGTGAATGCTCCTGGTATTGCTGAACGTGTGTGTGTGTGTGCGTGCATGCGCGCGCATATGTGTGTGATTGCATGCGTGTGTGTGTGTATGGGGTGTATAATTCAGTTGCAGGTTCCTAACAGGGCCATGAAAGCCTGACTGCGAGCGTGGGTGGAGCGGTGTGGGGGCGGTGCGGCAGGCAGGACCACAGCTGGAGCGGGTTAAGAATCAGGCACTCAACCTGTTTCTGCTTCCAATTTGGGCCAACAGACTGCTCTCTGGTAAACAGAAAACACTTCAAGGTGCCACGGACACTCTGGGTACAAGTTACCCTCAGGCACAAATCTAGGATCAGCTTAACCCTGCCTGAATCTTAACCTTAAACATTAGGGGTGAAATGGAAAAACGGACCTCAGATCAGTGTCTATGGGTAACTTAAGATGGTTCCTTGGCATCGGCCTCGTAAAATAAATACATGGTCACGTGAGCTCTCTAGAAATGGAGTTGAAGAGAGCCTGCTCCGGAAAAGGCCATATGCAAACACACTCACACTCTGTTCAGTTTAACCACAAACTTCACTCCCCCTTGTTTTTAGAGTCCTCATGATTCGTCAGGTGGGCATAGAACACACGCAGAAACGGTTTAACCACAGCAAGGAATGGACATAGAAAAACACTGGGCCGCCCGCGATCAGAACATGTGAGCCCATGATGTGTGGCTGCCTGGTTGGGTAGTCAGACAGACAGAGGGCATAGGAGAGAGTCTTATAGCGCCATAGTTGAGAAGCAGGCCAGAGCAAAGGCCCAGATTACAGAACCCCCTTTTATGGGTCTTTGACATGCTAATATGCATGTACTGTATGATACATAAAATTCCAGTACAGCACAGTAGTCGAGGATGGTCAAGCTGCAATCTTCCCATTATTGAGGATATAGGTATTTCCCCCTTTGACGTCGTCACAATATGCATGTACCCCATAAAAGAGTCTTACAGTACAGGATGCCGAGGCTGTGAACAGAGCCGTCTCTTAAACGCCAGGCTAGGCATTCTGCCCTCTCTGCCCTCTTTACCATTCCCTTCATCCCTCCATCCATCCATCATTCCTCTCCAGGGTTTCAGTCTAAAGTCTTTTTATCGCAGCTGCTGGTGCAGCCTCCGGGACAGAGACAAGGGCTGCCTTGTCACCCTCCCTCTCTCTGCTGACGCAGTTGGTTGTTGCCTATACCCTTCATCTGTCCCTCTCGCTCTCACTCACTCTCTCTCTCTTTCTCTTCCTCTCCGTTCCATCATTAAAAAACACAAGTTTTATCTCTCTCCTTATATCTTCAACAGCATCACAAGGAGTGGCGTGGCCGAGGTAAGTAATGTGAACGATAGCGATGGTCACCCCACAGCAGCTTCCCGCAGAGAGAAGAAAATAAAGTTTGTGTCCGAAACCTTTTTCAGACCCAGCAGTGGGTTGAAAGGTCAATGCAAACGCTGATCCAATAGGTTCGTCCCGACAAAGAGCCAACTCTCTCCCTCTTGCTTTTTTGCCAACGTTCCTTTCCTATTTGATTTCTTCCCCGTCTGATCCATCTCCATCTCCGTCTCTCCAGGCCCGAGGCAGATCTCAAGATAGCGCCAGCTGACCCAGGCATCACTGCCACAACATGGTCCCGAGACTCGGCAATTTAGTGTTCTTAGAACGTCATATAAAACAGTTTGAAGAGGAACAATTCAGGGCATTTGGAAGAAGGGAGAAGGAACTGATACAATACTAATCATTCTCTCTTTTATCCCCCTGCTCCGCTAAAAGGGTTACCTACCCACCACCAGTTTCTACTTCATATAGGTGCCTCCTAACCTTTTTATAACCCTGAACATCAGCATAGGCTTTCCATAAAGCTGTACCTACATACTTATATGACATGTATATGACATGTATTTTGATTTTACATGAGCTGTTGCATTAAAAACATTCATTCCATAATTCCATCCCACTGCTCCCTTCCACCTCTCCTACTTTGCTATTCCTCTGTCGTCCCTGGCAACAGGTGGCCTCTTCCTCAGATTAATTTTTACATTGGTAGTATCGTGGGGGAGTGTGTTCCTGACGTGAAACAGAGGGGTGATATTTCATAGATTGGGCTTATGGGCCTCCAGGAACATTGAGTTATATGGGACAGCGAGCAAGTGCACTAGAAGACGAGGGGGTAGGAGGAATAAGCAGAAACACACACACACACACACATACACAGATGAACGGTCAGAACACACACCCACACAGAGGAACGTTTAGAACACACACACCCACACACAGAGGAACGGTCAGAACACACACCCACACACAGAGGAACGGTCAGAACACACACCCACACAGAGGAACGTTTAGAACACACACACCCACACACAGAGGAACGGTCAGAACACACACCCACACACAGAGGAACGTTTAGAACACACACACCCACACACAGAGGAACGGTCAGAACACACACCCACACAGAGGAACGTTTAGAACACACACACCCACACACAGAGGAACGGTCAGAACACACACCCACACAGAGGAACGTTTAGAACACACACACCCACACACAGAGGAACGGTCAGAACACACGTCCTCTGAACAACCTTACTTGACTTACATTTTTGTGTTGCAGTTATGTCTTGTCCTAGGGTAATGGTACTGAACCCCCTACTACTACTACCCCCACCGAACCCCCATATGGTCCCCTACTTGCTACCTACCCCCTACGCTCCCCCACAGGTTCCCCTTACCCCCTTAACCCCTAGTGCTCTGTACCCCTGACCCCATCCTTTCACTGTTCCTGCTGGCTTTCCATTGTACAAGAGACTGAATATGCAGCAGTGTGTGTGTGTGTGTTTTGTGAGAATGTGCCCCAAATTAAAGACTTGGTTCATTCCACAATACCCACTGAGGTTTAAGAGTAAGGAGAAGCATTTTATCATAGAACATTGCACATTTATAGATCTGCCTCGAAAACAGCAACAACTGTTTATGAAAACGTTAATCCTGCTGCTATCTTCCTCTGACATTTATAGGGTGGCAGGTAGCCTAATGGTTAAGAGCGTTAGGAAAGTAACTGAAAGGTCTCTGGATCAAATCCCTGAACAGACTAGGTTAAATATCTGTTGATGTGCCCTTGAGCAAGGCACTTAGCCCCAATTACTCCTGTAAGCAATTGCTCTGGATAAGAGTGTCTGCTAAATTACTCAAATGTAAACATACACCAAAATGCCATCTAAATCGTCAGCAGTGATGTGACTGTCAGTGAGTTTACTCTATATTATACATGTGAGTGGATTAGTGGCAGGCTAGCATCACATTGTTACCTCCTTCTAGAGAGTTATCCATTAATTCAGGGTTAAAGTCCATTTGCATCCAGACAAAAGGGACATGGGGAAAAGGGGAGGGGGGAGTGTGTGTATGGGGATGATGTGTGTGTGTTTGTGGGGGGAGGGGTGTCACAGTGTGTGTGAGCGTATGTGTGTGTGTGTGAGTGATATGGGGAGGGGGAAATGTGTTGTATGTGTGAGTGTGTATGGGGACGGTGTGTGGGCTGGTGAGGTTGAATGGTCCTCTTGCAGATGAATCTGTTGCCCTCAGGGGTGCGTTTACATAGGTGAGGACTGACTGTTCAGCAACCCTAGAGTGATTTATCTGAAATACCACCACCTACCCCCGAGCCCCAGCCCCGGCTTCCAGCCCTGTCCCCCGACCTCCAGCCCCGTCCCCCGACCACCTACCCCCGGCCTCCAGCCCCATCCCCTGACCAGAGAGAGAGAGAATGTGTGTATAAACTCTCACCCAGGTAGGCACATTCCATATAAGTGAGCATACACAGACAGCAAATTCCCCAGTGCTATATTGGCACTGAAAGTGTTGGCCCATATAGAAACTGACCAGCGTTGAATTAACACTGTTTAGTGTAAAGCTTTATCTGCATATATTTCATAGAATACTTTGCCTTTTGAGTTTCCACCCATGAATAAAAAATGTTTGTGACAGAGACATGCTTGTTGCATACATCCATTTTCAGTCCCATGGACTTCACCATGTGACATCCTAGGTGAATATTTTTACAATACAATATGTATTTCATAAGGACTTATTTTGAGGGTTTACACAAAAAAATACTGAGTTGTTTGGATTGGGCCACTTAGTTGGGTTGTTTTAAAAAGAGCAAGGTTGGTTTGTTGACACTGGGTTATTGAGATATGACCCAGCAGATCAACTACTATGGGTGGGCATTTGAATAATTGTTCAGCAGTCTTATTATTTTAATGTTACCTTTATTTAACGAGGCAAGTCAGTTAAGAACAAATTCTCATTTACAATGATGGACTACCCCAAACCTTGACGACATCCCATGGGACTCCCAATCACAGCTGGATGTGATACAGCCTGGATTTGCACCAGCCTTTTGGTCCTAGACTTGGTACTCCGGTACCGCATGCAGTGTGGTAGCAGAGAGAACAGTCTATGACTTGGGTAACTGAAGTCTTCAACAGTTTTTTTAATAGAAACACAATTGATGGTCAAATGAACCCATGTTTGGGTAATCTGAACAACATGACATGTTGGATGATTAACTCAACCTGTTACATTACGCAGGCCAGCATGGGGATATCGAACGTTGGATTTTTTTTATCACCCGTATCCTGCATTCAGAACGACTGCCGGGGTTGGGAAGACTGAAATATGAGACTACCTAAAGAATCTAAACTGGAACAACCATTTCAGTAACGGGTGTAATAAATCCAAATAACATGTTGGATTATACTGAAAAATTATATAAACGCAACATGCAACAATTTCATTTTTTTTACTGAGTTACAGTTCATATAAGAAAATCAGTCAATTTAAATAAATTTATTAGGCCCTAATCTACTGATTTCACATGACTGGGCAGGAGTGCACACACTGGGGAGCCAGGCCCAGCCAATCAGAATGAGTTTCCCCCACAAAATGGGGGAAGACAGAAATACTCCTCAGCACCCCCCCAATTTAGCATTACATTCTTTGGAAACAGCTCTGGTGGACATTCCTGCAGTCAACATGCCAATTGCACGCTCCCACAAAACTTGAGACATCTGTGGCATTGTATTGTGTGATAAAACTGCACATTTGACCTTTTATTGTCCCCAGCACAAGGTGCATCTGTGTAATGATACTGCCGTTTCATCAGCTTCTTGATATGCCACACCTGTCAGGTTGATGGATTATATTGGCAAAGGAGAAATGCTCACTAACAGGGATGTAAACAAATGTGTGCACCAAATTTGAGTGAAATAAGCTTTTTGTGCGTATGGAACATTTCAGCTCATGAAACATGGGACCAATACATTACATGTTGTATTTATATTTTTGTTCAGTGTAGTTTCGAAATATTTGAGAAGCATAACATTCATTAATAAATCAATGTACATGCTAAAACATAGATATTGAAACAAACAATTCTTAAAATTAACATGCAATAGAGCATGCTGGGAAATAAGATAATAATGGGCATTGTTTTGGTTCAACTCTGGTTATTAACAACAACATTGGGGTTATTTTACACCCATGAGTGTTAATTCAACACTTACAGAGTTAAATGTTATGTTTAGAGTGTAGGCCCTCAAAATAAGGTCTTATGAAATATGTATTTCATTGTGTTTAATAATAATTTACATTTGTACATTCGCTCAATATCTCAGTTGGTTATGTCCTAAGGACTGAAAATGTCAAATGTATTTTCACAAAAAAAAAGAGTCATAGGTGGTAACTACAATTCACTTGAAAAGGCAAGGCACTCTGGGAAATAAGGCTTTATACCAAGAAGTGTGTTAATTTAACACTTTCCAGTGTCTACATGAGTCCACATTTTCAGAGTTAATTTAACACTCAGTGTTGATTTAACACTGGAGAATTTGCTGTGCACACACAGACGAGACACACAGATGTCAACTAATCACCGACACAGTGAGTGTGCAAAACATTAGGAACACCTTCCTAATATTGAGTTGCAACCCCTTTTGCCCTCAGAACAGTCTCAATTTGTCGGGCATGGACTACAAAGTGTCAAAAGCTTTCCACATGGATGCTGGCCCATGTTGACTCCAATGTTTCCCACAGTTGTGTCAAGTTGTTTGGATGTCCTTTGGGTGGTGGACCATTCTTGATACACACGGGAAACTGTTGAGCATGAAAAACCCAGCAGCGTAACAGTTCTTGACACACTCAAACCGATGCGCCTGGCACCTACTACCATATCCCGTTCAAGGACACTTCCATCTTTTGTCTTGCCCATTCACCCCCTGAATGGCACACACACACAATTCATGTCTTAATTGTCTCAAGGCTTAAAAAATATTATTTAACCTGCCTCCTCCCCTCTATTTACACTGATTGAAGTAGATTTAACAGGTGACATAAATGAGGGATCATAGCTTTCACCTGGATTCACCTGGTCCGTGTATGTCATGGGAAAAGCAGGTGTTCCTAATGTCTTGTACACCCAGCGTATATCCACTACTTCAAGAGAGCAAGACTTAGCTGGTGATACAATTATAGCTCCAGTCATGTTGTAAAGCATTGCACAATAAATGTCAAAGATTCTGTTCACGTCCACAACAACTCTGTCTAACTGAAAGCTGCAGCAGAACACAGAACAGCCGCTAATGCTCTGACAGCACGGGAGTGTGAAGAGGGGGAGCTATACTTTGACGGAGGATAAATGTTGTAAATTCTGTGACTCCATACATTTGTATGGGTATGTATTAGCTATGGTAATGTATGGTTTTTGACTGATCCACTTCACCCAATAATAGCTAGAGGGATTGTCTGACCTAAAGGCAGATGCTGAATCATGAGAAAAACATCTGAATTCATAATGGTTCATGGATTTTCAATTAGATGTAATATTTATACTATAATCTATAAATGTATAATAACAACAACACAGTAGAATTTCCCCCATCAAACCAGTTGCCAATCCAACTCTTCATCTCCTCTCCTCGCGTGAATATGCAGATCCCCCTTTAACCCACGTGCCCTCATGCGGGATTTCGAAGCAACGATTACAGAACGCTACACAGCTCAGCGCACCGGGGCTCCCTCCAACTAACCCCCCTGCTCGGCTGAGAGAAGAGAAGGGGAGGGGGAGATCGCTTCTTCGCGTCTCTCCCCTGCCAGCCCAGCTGCCGTGCAGTCTGCAAGAACACTTGAACAGAGGTAATGGCGTTGTTTGGATATGGATAGGGCTACACGGCAATGAGAGAGGTAAAGCGCACGACTGGACAAGGACTGGATGGACCAGGGCAACGCGGGAGGATATTTATCTGAAGAGGGCATCTAGGTCTTCGATATGGGAGAATTTTGGGCAAAGGAAAGTCGTCTTGCGGAAAAACTGTTCGCTTTTCAGAGAGGGGGGATGGGGACATTGGACACGGCACCATCTATACCCAAAATCAATCCCTTTTCACTTAGAAAAACGCAAGAATGCCAAAACAATTAGTCTGGAAAGGTGTGTTTTCGTAAGGAACATGCTCGACTACCGGCAAATACCAGGGATTGGTTTCATATTCGAATTCTACAACAACATAGGAACGCAGCCTATGCGCGCGACACAACGCCGTTTGGAACGCCCCCCATGACAAGGAGGTGTCAGCTCCAGGGCGCGAGATTCAAATTTTTGCATAATGTGGTATATTTTGTATTCTTGAGCTAAACTGCATCCGTGCTCACTTCTCATGTTACATGCAATCTGCCAGCTCTGAATGAGTTTAAATCCTGGAAAATAGAACAATTGCGTTTTCATCCACTTTGCGTTAACATATATAGAGGAGTTCCAAATCAATTGCAACGCTTTATGGAAAATATTTTGTAAAATAGTAATCGGAGCTGCAAAGGATTTATTTTTAACAAGAAAAGGTGGGCAATGTACTAAATGTGTTTCCCCTCTATTATATTATTCATTCATAGTTGTGATGCAGATTGCAGAGCTAATTTATTTTGTATTCGATCATTTGGATAGTCTTTGCGGAACATAAAATGCATGAAATTATCTGCAACAATTTAATGTAGCATTATGAAAAAGCTAATATAACTTCTATAGTTAGTTTCAAATGTAGGCTATAGTAGGCTATTACTACAATATGGACAATTTGAGAAAGATTATTATCCAGCATTTGTAAATTGTGTGCATGTTAGTAATACAATTATTTACCATACACATAACAAAGTATGTTGTTTAGGACGCGTTTCTATTCAATTTGAAATAATTCGATTTATTTCACTATGTACATTTAATTATCATTTGTTTTAAATATCAAACGTAGTAGAAAACTAACCAGATATACTAATAATATATATATCTACAGAATTGTTGTGAAAGTGCCCTTTCACTCCTGTAGGAGCCATTGGTGCATTGAAGGCATCAAATCCACAGCAATAAAACCTTAAAATCGATCAAACGGGCGGGGTGAGCGCGCCTCTTTCGCCATGTTGAAATCCTTTGTGTAGCCTATATAGATAAAGACTGTTGTTAACCATAAACTTTTTTTTTTTTTTTTTTACTTCAATACAATCAAGTATATCTGGTTAAACATTAAGCATGGTGTGACCCTGAATTGTTTTTGAGGATAATAGGTTTAGAAGATTTGATTTCAAAATCAACTAATTTGACTTGATTTTACAATGTGTTTATAGATAAGACTACTTCAATTCCACTTTAAACTCCTTTCTGAACATTTATTTTCATGTGTGAGTGTGATACAGTATAATTAAAAACCATGACTAAGTTTGCCAATTTTGTGTGCACATTAGTATGTTAATTGATTCATATCTAGTCGTTGACACTGCATTATTTGATAATGCCACAATTTATTTTGCATTACAATTAAGCCTATATATATGATCTAAGAATAATCAATTTTAGTAATATTATTTCTTCATTTTTAAATGTGTTTAAAAATAAGTTATTGTTGTCAAGGCCACTGGAAAATTTCATCCTAAAGTAGAGTGCAAAATAAAAAGTTAGCTACAAAAGCTTAGTGTTGAATGATAGTTTGTTATTAAATAGAATCCTAAATGACCATGTTAGTGTTTATAAACATGACTTATTGTGAACATATTTAGCAAAAACAAAGAAACCTTAATGAGTTAGAGTTTAAAGAGACTTCTCAAAATGTATACAACTCCTTATTATACAAGTATTATTATTATAATGATTAGAATAATAATAAGGCTCTAACAAAAAAAACGCTATTTTGGAAGGTCTTGCTTCACTATCTTCTCCCATATCGTGTTCCCACATACAGGCCTTTAACACAGTTTGACTGCTTGGTTTAATCTTGGCCTAAACAAAATTCCACCGTGCACACTACCATTCACATAGAATAAAAGACGTGTTTATTTATTGTCGATTATGAACGACATATAGGGCCTACACACACAAGTCTGCATTATGTGGTGTGCTTTTGATTAACAACAAGTGGGCATTGAGACAAATTAGAAATAACTCTAGCTCTTTTTTTGTCAGAACGTTTGAACGTAACGTTTTTGAGGAATGGAATGGAGCCTATGGAGGCTCAAGCAGGGACCTGTGCACGGCTGTAGTGAAGTTAATTCGAAGTGACTGCGGCGGGAGGGAGAGCTTTTGACTATGAACATGATGACGGCGATAATAGCAATAATAATAACACCGCCAGTCTGAACACAGGGCCTAACCTTAAATATATTAGGAAGAGAATATCAACATTTTCGCGACATTGATCTCTTTTGAATTAACATTGTCCCGTGTGGCTCAGTTGGTGGAGCATGGTACTTGCAACGCCAGGGATGTGGGTTCGATTCCCACAGGGGACCAGCACGAAAATGTATGCACTTACTACTGTACATCTCCCTGGATAACAGCGTCTGCTAAATTACGTAAATTAATTTGAAAAAATCACTTGAAGAAGAGAACAAGGCAATGTCTTCAGAATTTCAATATAGGCTATAGGACAAACCCCGAGTATCTTAAAACATATATTGTTGTTAGATGGTTATTGCATGACTCTTTAGGAGCATAAATGCACAGAAGAAAACTGGGGGCAGCATACGGGTGCTTCGATGTCGCATGTTTTACTTTTGGATGGGGGAACTTTCCGTAGAGTTTAGCTAGCCAAACAAACAGTCCCCTTAGATAAGATTGTCAGTAACAATGGCTTATTTGTTGAAAGAAAAAAATATGATCAAAATTCCAGTAAGCCCACATTCAGTGTAATATTAATAAGACATAAAAATAAGTATAAATATAAATATTTATATAAAATGTAGGCCTACAGTAAATATAGTATATCACACATTTAGATATGGCTGCAAGAACACCTCCCAGTTTAGAGAAATGTAGCCTACAATGTCCTTATTTGTATTTCGAGTATTCAAATACTTCCAAAATGTTACACTGTGAACATATGTTGTTGTGCGTAAAGATAAAACATCTCGAATTCGTTGTAGAATTTAAAAAATACATACATCTAACATGTGAGGGGAAGGGGGCAATTATAGCGTTGAGACCTGCAGAATCATGTAATGAGGTAGGGCTACTGATCTACAACTTGGACATGGGCAGGAAGCTATAGCCTATAAGCCCCTGCATTTAACTTGCAATCGTTTACTACAAAGGCAAATAGAATATGTTTCTAAACAACTGCATTTGTTTCACGAGAAGCACCGGTGTGAAGAAAACACTTCAAATCAGAAAGCAATGACTATTCAGACTCCGTAGATGTAGGCTGTCCTTTGATGGCTTGCGTTCCAAACCCCCATTTTGTACTCTGGCCCTTTACGCACGATGTTTTGTAAGCGGAACGCGTCTTAAATATTAAAGAAACCCGCCAGTCTCCTGAAACATTATTTGTTCATCAGGGGACAGGCCAAGAGAGCCTTATTTTACACAGCTTGGGGATTTCTCCACAAATAGGCCTATGAGCTGCTTATATGGGCGTTATACCAGCTGGCTACCATCTCGCCTCATACAACTGCACCATGTTTTATATCACGCACAAACTTTTGACTAGAGGTTATGTGATTTTAAACAATAGTGGAGATAGTGTGGTCCATAGTAGAGGATAGCAGCAGCCACGTCGAAGTAGTCAACCGATTTCAGTTCAGATCATTAAGTTGCCTTATTTGCATAGATAAATCATTAGGCTACTGTCTCTGATAGTCTACAATACTTCCAGTAGGCCTACTTTGCCTTGGGGACCTGGCTGCATCAGAATTTATTTCTTATTTTTCTCGACGTAGATGATAGGCCTGTACAGTTTTCTTAGGCAAGACAGGCCAGAACTACCCGTGGTCAAAGATGCAAGATGCCTTCCTTCACTACCAGTTGATTGTTTGGTGGCCAGCAAGGCAGAGTAGCTGCCTGCCTGCAGCGGGGGAAGGGGCCTCCATCTCGACGGGGGCTTCTCTCGCCACCCCGCTGAGTTGGGACGGGCAGAGAGCGAATCCTCACCCTAGGCATACTGCGCCCAGCTAAGAAATACAATACAACGTCAATTAAATGCAGTCTCCGCTGCGATTTACTGCAATGAATTATAAATTGGTAGTCTTTCTCACATACTAGAATCTTTCAAATTGCAATAATAGGCAAAATCGTTATGTAAAATATGCATACATTTTACCACATTTAGTCTCGCTGGTAAACCATCTCTCGCTTTTGTTGCAAATTCCAGTCTAAATAACCAGGTTTGTTTCAAGGCGTCAGTGTTTAAGGTCAAATTGTTTTATTGCTAGATTGCTAGTTATCCTTTTTTACCAGACGTTGGAAAATAAAAATGTACACATTTGCGAATAACAAAATAATTTCGTTGCTGTCGACCGTGAAATGAGAACAGGGAAAATATGGTTTAGCGGTAAACAGTGTAAACAATAATTACAAGTAGAAGGGGGAGGACGTGGCCTGACAGACAGGCGACACGCAGGGCTTCAATTCCAGGTCTGCAGGCCCATAGGGCTGAAAGAGAAGCAAGCGGGGTCTACCTTCTAGACCTCAGGTATTTTAGAAGGAGACCTACATACGATATAAACGCGTACTTATTTAATGAAATAACTTCGATAATGGAACAGAATGACATGGTTTCATCATTCTGTTTTCAATCTAGTAAACTATGGATTTCACAAGCTGTTGTTGCAAGTAGGCTTCCATGGATCCAACCATGCACATTCAATAGCCGTTTCTTCTATGTGCGTATCCATACTAGACAACTATAAGGCTTTTCATTTGCAGATGTACCATGATATGTTCACGTACAAGCCTTACCCAATTACCTCGTCGGTGTAGAAAAATGTGATAAAACAACAACATCGATTCAATGTTTCCCTCCTTCAGCCTTTCATTTCGCAGACACATTCATGTTAACTGGGCGAGACGAGGCGTGTTGGGAACTGTGAAGAAATATTATCAAGGTACATTTATTGAGGTAGCTAGAATATAGGACAATTGCGCACGTGCTTCAGAAGCATATCTCCATCGTGGATCTTGGCACGTGAAGTCCAAGCCTGGTCAAGTGATTTTACCTTCTATTTTAAAAGTAGGACTGTTTTATGATTCAATTTCAATGGGTCAAATGTCTGTTTTAATCGTGTATTTGGAGATAAAAATGTCGATATATAGTTCAAGTTTTTTTTAAAAAGTGAGTTTAGATTAAACAATCTAAACTGACAGCAATAGCCTGCCACCTTTTCTATAATTTACACTCCTTAAATTAACAATGTTGATGTTGGTATGTACCAATTGATTCCCCTGTCAGTGTCAATGCCTTTCATGTTTGTTTTTTTTGTATGATTTTTTAATCTGTAATATATGAATAAATATGAAATATAATACAATTCATCAAATCTTTTACTAAAATATGATGGGGACAGAAAGTAATTGAATGATAGTCTGGGCATTTATAGAGTAGCTAAATCATTTCAGGATTTCCTATGTAAACTGTAAATGGGATTTAATTTATTTAGGCTATGACAAATGTTTTGTAAGACTTGTACCTATGGACATGCCTCTTCTTCCCGATCTCTTTCTTTGCATTCCCACTTTCTTTCTCTCAATCTCCTCCTCAGCGGAATGGGCCATGGAGCGTTTTATACCGCTCCTCTCCTCCACCCTCCATCCTGTATTAAATCCCACTACAAATGTTTTGACAGCAATAAAAATCATTTAAAAAAGATCAGCACACGCAAATCCTCTGTTGCTGAACCTTTAGCTCTCTGTCTCTATCCTGCTCTCCCGTCTCTCTCTCCCCTCCCTCACTCTCTCTTTCTCCGGGGTGTAGGAGAGTCGGGTGTGGGGTTGTAGGGAGAAGAGCAGTGGTGCTTACTTAATTAGTTGTGGACCTCCCAGAGTTTCAGTATTTCCAATGAATGATCCAATGATCAACTATTCTATGCTGATCTATTATAATGTATGGTTTGCATTGAAATGTGCCAAAGTCTCATGTCATTTTATGTTGTTGTGTTACAATGTAATGTACAATGTTATCATAATATCCAATAATAAAGGGATGAACTCACATTTTTTGCACTGACACATACACACACAAACAGACAGAAGCAGACACAAACATTTTCTATCCTAGTGGGGACCTACAATTTTCCCTAACCTTAAACCTAACCCAAAACCTAATTTTATCCCTAATCCCTGAACTTAAAATAGTCTATGTCCTCATGGGGATGTGTGAAATGTCCCCACAAGCGAGACATTTCCTTGGTTTACTATCCTTGTGGGGACTTTTGCAGATTTCAGGTCCGCAGGAGGATAGAAGAACAAGACCACACACACGCACACACACAGACACACACACCACCAGGGGGCAGTGTCAGATGTTAAGGTCATGGGGGAGTCCAGTGGAACCACACACACCTACCTATCTATCCCAGGCACCAGACCCCAGGCAGGGATAACCAGACCCCAGCCAGCAGCAATGCAAGCCAGGGCCCATGGCTGAGACTGACAGGCCAGAGGACCACTGGGGCAGACGAAGGGGGCAGGTGTTCTGCTTTCAGAGGAAGGAGACAGGGGAGGTCAGCAGGGTCAGCAGAGGAAGAGAGGAGGGAGATGGCTGGGGAAGAATAAACGAGGGGAGAGAGAAGAGGTGAAGAGAACAGGGAGAGAGAGGGAGAGAAAATAAGAAAAAGATAGGAGAGAGTGAGGGAATGGTAGGGGGTCTTTCCTAACGTGTGTATCCGGTGTGGGATAGTCCATTTATTACCCTCACGTTACTTTGCCAATGATCGAGAGTGGAGAGACCAGAACACTACGGGGAGAATTAATGTGTGTATGTAGAGGGGGGAGGGGTACGGTCTGGGCCCCCTCGAACAGAGACACAGACATTCAAGTTCGAGTTGCGTCTTCTTTTGTACAGGGGTGCAGTCAGTGTTGCTAGCTCTCTTGGACCACATCCCTCCCTCCCTACCAAAACGACCCCCCCTCCCCCTTGCCTGCCTAACGGCTAGGCGCACAACTGCATTGTCGGGGTGGAAACAGGGTGCTTGTTGCTAGCCTTCTGTCTCTGTATGCTGAGTGCTTGACCATGGGATGTGTTTTTAATACGCAGACAATGACAAGAAATACAAATTCCTCCCTCCTGTCTGTTGTCACTTTATTAAAAGCTCTGCCCTTCTACATTTCCCTCTTTTTTTCTTCAGACTTTTCTCAGCTTTATTCAGGCCGTTTTAATCTTATGGCACAGCTGAAAACATTTCATGGCATTTGGCATTGAAAATGTTAGCACTGAAAAGTTTAGCGTTGAAATTTGGGTATTGGTTATTATCTCTTTATCCAGTATTTTTCCCTAGTTTGACATCAACCAAAAGTATTGTGTAAAGGTTAAGGTTGTCATTATACTTGAACGTTTTTTTTCTAATGACTAGCTTAAATAGCTGATGCAACAGTTTATGTATCATTCATGGCTTCCTTATAACCTATACAGCAAGACTTCTAATTCTCTAATAGAAACAGTGCTGCCAATCTGCCTTTAATGGTTTAACAGTGTTCTTTTACCTCCAACAATGTGTGCAGTTTGTGGTCGTGGGGGGTTTAAGATGGATCTTCCCTATGAAACCGGACACTTAATAAGTCCTATTTAGTATTAATATTTGTAACTTCACAGTTAGTGTTTGTGAGGGGTGAGGAGAAAAGGATTAGGAGAAAGGGGGAGGGGGTACATCAGTACCCGGTTGCCAAACCAGATGTTTAGGGGGGGTTGTGTGTCTTTCCCCCTCCCCTTCCCTACCTGCCGATGAAATTAATGACAATAAAACACTGTCACACACGTAGTTGTTTACGGAACCTATGTACAGCAACCTCAACCCAACCATTACTTCTCCCTCTCTCTCAAGTACACACACACACACACACACACACACACGCACGCACGCACGCACGCACACACACACACACACACACACACACACACATCATGGCAGAAGATCACACTGTTGCAGCCACAGCCCTCTCCAGGAACTGACTCTGTGTTTGCAATGACATCAGCCTGAAAGAGTGTGTGTATGTGTCTGTGTGTCAGAGAGAGTTCAGGGTGAGATCAGGTGACATAACAAATGACTTGGTTGGAATCTCAAACAATTCAGCGTTGCCATGACAAACAGAAGATTATGCAACAGGCTGGAATGGGATGAGAAACAGAAATGGAGGGTGGAGTAGGTAGATGAAGGTGCCTCTAGATACTGATCTTAGGTCATTTTCCCCCACAGCTTCCCCTCCCCCAATCCTAAACTTAAACATTAATTAACGTGAAAGCACAAAACTGACCTTAGAACAGGATCTATGAGCGACCTCACTCTATACTTCAATGATATCACTCTCTGGATGTGAGACTGAAAGGATGCTTTGGGGCCCCCCCTACTGGTAAATACACAAAACTACATGTTGATGCAGGAAGAAGGCAGCAGAGGAGTATGAATAGTGTGTGAACAATATAATGTTCTAATGGTGGCAAACAGATATTTGTCAAATATTTAATGACTATCATTGGTCTACCAGCTGATCAACATACAGATCTACTACAATTACTACCAAAACTGTTGATCAATCTGCATGGAGGTCTGTGAGTCTGCATTGGGATGTCTGGCAGCCAGCTGTAGAATAACAGGACTGTTTCTCTTCAGTTTGTGGAGGAGGGAAATGGGGGAGGTTCATATTAGTAAACTGTAACACCTGTAGGATATACAGCATATGATTGGTCATAACACAGACATGTGCACACACTCAGAAAGAGGCACATACACACGCGCGCAAAGAGGCGCACGTGCAAGCACATGTGGCATGCACACACACATACATGGGCGCACACACACACACAAACAGACACAGGGACACACACACACAGGCATGCACACACACAGGCATGCACAGGAGGCAAACATCTGTAAGGGATTTGTACAGTGAGATGACACCCAATAATAAATAATGCCAACATTTGAAACTCATTTTGGTCCCCCTCTGTGTGACCTCAAACAGGGTCAGAGGTGTGTGTGTGTGTGTGTGTGCGTATGTGTTAGTGAGTGACGTCAAGAGAAATGAAGGATGATCTTTATGTGGTAGTTTACTTGTTTTTGAATGCAGGTAACTCTGAGGCCCAGGGGAGAGGGCTCCAAATACAGCATGTTACTACCAGAGTGAAGGGCAGGCAGGCATACAGAACTAAATAGGGCTACATAATGTTACAGAGAGTTGCATAGAATAACACATAGCTACATAATATTATGTATTGGATAGACACACACACGCACACACCCACGCACGCACGCACATACACACACACACACGCACACAGCAGGATTGGCAAAAAAAAACCTGCATGGTCTAACTACTAACTATGTGGCCTCTGGACAGGAGGGGACACTGATCAGCAGCTGGATAGCAGCTAAGGATTTAGGGAGAGGGGTCAAATCAAATCAAATTGTATTAGTCACATGCTTCAAAAACAACCGTGAAATGCTTACAATACTACAGGCCCTTCCCAACAACACAGACAGAGAGAAAAATATAGAAACAAATAATACCACACTGAATAAATACACGAGTAACAATAACTTGGCTATATACACGCGGCACCAGTACTGAGTCGATGTGCAGGGGCACGAAGTAATTGAGGTAGATATGTATATATAGGTAGGGTTAAAGTGACTAGGCAAAAGGTTAGATAATAAACAGTAGCAGCAGTACGTGATGAGTCAAAAGAGTTTGTGCAAAGAGGGTCAATCGAGATAGTTCGGGTAGCTATTTGGTTAACTATTTAGTAGCATTATTGCTTAGCGGTAGAAGCTGTTCAGGGTCCTGTTAGATCCAGACTTGGTGCATCAGTATTGCTTGCTGTGCGGTAGCAGAGAGAACAGTCTGTGACTTGGGTGGCAGGAGTCTCTATGGGCGGTCTCATCGTTGTTGGTGACCAGGCCTACCACCATCCTGTCGTCAGAAAACTTAATGATGGTGTTGGAGTCGTGCACGGCCACGCAGTCATGGGTAAACAGAGAATACAATAGGGGACTAAGAATGCACCCCTGAGGGACCCCTGTGTTGAGGGTCAGTGTGGCGGATGTGTTGTTGCTTACTGGAAGTCCAGGATCCAGTTGCAGAGGGAGGTGTTCAGTTCCAGGGTCCTGAGCTTAGTGATGAGCGTTATGGCGTTGAACTCTGAGCTGTAGTCAATGACCCACTTTCTCATATAGGTGTTCATCTTGTCCAGGTGGAAGGGCAGTGTGGAGTGCAATAGAGATTGTGTAATATGTGGATATGTTGGGGTGGTATGCAAATTGGAGTGGGGCCAGGGTGTCTGGGATGATGGTGTTGAAGTGAGCTATGACCAGCCTTTCAAAGCATTTAATGGAGACAGATGTGAGTGCTACGGGGCGAAAGTCAATTAGACAGGTTCCCTTCACGGTCTTGGACACAGGAACTATGGTGGTCTGCTTGAAACATGTAGGCATTACAGACTGGGTCAGGGCGAGGTTGAAAATGTCAGTGAAGACACCCGCCAGCTGGTCAGCGCATGCTCAGAGTACGCATCCTGGTAATCCGTCTGTCCCCACGGCCTTGTGAATGTTAACCTGTTTAAAGGTTTTACTCACATCGGCTACGGAGAGCGTGATCACACAGTTGTCCGGAGCAGCTGGTTCTCTCATGCATGGTTCAGAGTTGCTTGCCTCGAAGCAAGCATAGAAGGTATTTAGCTTGTTTAATAGGCTGTCACTGGGCAGCTCGCAGCTGGTTTTCCCTTTGTAATCTGTGATAGTTTGCAAGCCCTGCCACATCTGACGAGCGCCAGAACCGGCATAGTAGGTTCTGAACTTAGTCCTGCATTGCCATTTTTCCTGTTTTCTCCTGTTTGATGTCTCGTCGGAGGTCGTAGCGGGATTTCTTATAAGTGTCCAGATTAGTGTCCCGCTCCTTGGAAGCGGCAGCTCTAGCCTTTAGCTCAGTGTGGATGTTGCCTGTAATCCATGGCTCTTGGTTGGGATATGTATTTACGGTCACTGTGGGGACGATGTTGTCAATGCACTTTATTAATGAAGGTGGTGACTGATGTGATAAACTCCTCAATATTATTGGATGAGTCCCGGAACATATTACAGTCTGTGCTAGCGAAGCACTCCTGTAGCTTAGCATCCGCTTCATCGGACCATTTCCGTATTGAGTGCATCACTGGTACTTCCTGTTTGAATTTTTGCTTGTAAGCAGGATTGAGGAGGATAGAGCTTTGGTCAGATTTGCCAAAGGGAGGGCGAGGGAGAGCCTTGTATGTGTTTCTGTGTAGAGTAAAGGTGATCTAGGTGTGTGTGTTTGTTTCCCGGGCAAAAGGGGATGGAGGAGGTACAGGTCATATATAAATGCACCCACATGTTGCAGGGGGATACACATCTCTATCCCCTATGGGGTTTTTCCTCGTGGGTGGGTGATTGGGGGGTTGAATATCAGAGGCATGCATGTACGCATGACTCCATACTCCAACACAGAGGGATCCGACAAAGAGTCTGTGAAAGAGAGAGACGGACGTAGAGATAGAGACAGAGAGAGAGAGAGACACAGGGAGACAAGAGTCCCTGGCAAAGGCTGCATTCAGGAAAGTAAATAAAAGTCCCCATTATGTGGGCCTACAATAGCTAGCTGCTCCCTTGTTTCTCTTCTATTCAAAAAGAGGGGCAGAACATGTAATCACAAAGGGAACCCGTGTCTTTTCTTCTTAAACCACAGCGGTACTGCTCTCCTCTTCTCTCCCTCTCACTCCCTTTCTCCTCTTTCTCATTTCTCTCTCTGATCTAAAATAACCCTTTAAGTTGATGTTTTTCAAATATGTAGGAAGCAGATCAATCAGGTCCACCGACAGTGAATTAAACAGCCGTATTTTGATGAGAGAAGAAGAAAGGAAGGAGACTAGAACTAAGTATGGGAGAAGAGAGGAGGGGGTGATGTGTGTGGGTCATCTGGACTGTAAAGTGTTTAGTGTGGTCAGGGTTGTAGGCGACAAATATTTATGGAGTGCGGAGTACACAGACAAAACACAAATAGGATCTGGGCAGGAACCAGGAACACACATTCAGTGTTAAGTGTACACATCACAAGATATGATTCAGACCTTAATGATTTAGACCCCATTGCACAATTTCTAATATATTACACATTCCCTTATAATGAAGATCCACAGTCTCCATCATGATCTGTTTACATTGCTGTACATAATGTTCACTGCTGCTTCACATTTTTGTCATGAAGTAGGACAAGCAGCCGTGTTATGAGGTCAGGGTTCGCCTGGGATAATGAATGGCTGCGTCTGTGTTCTATTTACTGGTATTAAAGAGATATTTCCTGTTTATGAGAACCTTAATGTTTTATTTTCTTCCCAGAAGCAACTGCTTCTCAGCCACCAGCTGCTGTGGGGCCATCCACATGCATTGTTGAGTGACAGGGGAAAGGGGGAAGAGGAAGGAGAGAGTGAGAGAAGGAGAGTTTGGAGAATGAGAGAGCAAGGAGGAAGACATATAGAGGAGAGAGAGAGAGAAAGAAAGAAAGTATGAAGGGTTGCGGGATGATGCAGAATAGTGAGACAGAGGAGGGAAAAAAAGGAGAGAAAGGAGGATAGGTGTGCGAGTTAAACTAACTAATGGATCCAGTTAATCTACCGGTAACTCATAGTTGATGAATATTGTCTATACAGTCAATGGGCTTAACTGGAAACCAGCGGAGGAGAGGGTTCAACAACAGGACCAAGATGGCATCGACTTCTCTTAGCTCAGTAAGAGTTGAGATCCACTTCAACCCAGTAAAGGCAGTAAAGTCTAATCACAGAGTGTTGGTAGACCCAGTTATGAAAGAGAGAAATGGAAGGATGGAGTGAAGGATGGAAGAAGGGATGAAGGGAGGGAGTAGAGGTGGTGTCAATTAAGGAGAAATATGGCAGGGTTAATTTCCGCCAATCACTGAGTGACTTCAGTTTTACCCCGGCCAGTCAGTGTGAAAGTGAAAAGCCTGTGTAAATGATCATCCCTAGATCCCTGATTTTCTACATTTCGAACTCCACCAAAGAGACTTATATCTCCATTTAAATGTGAAGGAATTTTCTCCCTACACTGAACTACACTCATCACCACACGTACACACTGACACACACGGGCTGTAGATCATAGGTGTGGGCAGGAGTGTCAGCACTCAAACACACACTGTACCTTATAGCCTGGTTTAATAGAGGAGACCCAGCATGAATCCACACAGACGCTCTGTTCCATTCACTCACACAGGTAACAGTCTCCGCCATTCACACTGCATGCTGTCCCCGGAGGGTAATATACCTTCTGTGCGTGTGTGTGTATGTGTATATACATCGTTCTTTGTGTGTGACTGTGTGTATGTATCTGTACGTGTGTGCATCCCTATATGTGTGTCCCCATAAGTGTGTATCTGTGTGTGTATCTGTGTGTGTCTGTGTGTGTGTGTGTGTTTCCGTGTGTGTGTGTGTGTGTGTGTGTGTGTGTGTGTGTGTGTGTGTGTGTGTGTGTGTGTGTGTGTGTGTGTGTGTGTGTGTGTGTGTGTGTGTGTGTGTGTGTGTGTGTGTGTGTATCCGTGTGTGTGTGTGTTTGAGCTGATGTAGACAGTGTAGAGGGGCCATCAGTGCAGCGTTTCCACCTCTCCTCTTTATGAGTCTGGCCTTTTAAAAACACACTGGATTTATGGTCAGTTTAGGCGGTATTTCATAGAAAGAGTGTGTGTGTGTGTGTCCAGGCCTAAAATAGGTGACGGTTAGAAAGAGGCACCATTCGTATACGAGAAGAGTGTTAAAGGGAGGATTGAGCTGTCCTCCTTACCAAAAATGTTACACTGACACTTTTACTGTCCCAAGCTCCCGCTCCACACACTGGAAATAGATGTTATTTAGACAGGACCATAACGTAACTTCATTAAGACATTATAAGAGTGTTTGTATATATTTGACATAATAACTGCATCACAATGCATTAAACCTTCCAAAATTAGGAAAAGGATTAAGGATTCCACGGTAACGGAATTATGCTTTCAGTCAGTTTTTTCCCACTTTATATGGGAAATATATGCCAAACAAAAACCATTGACTTCAAAGTTTAACAAACCATATAACTCTATGCACAAGGACTATTTTTAACAATTTCAATTGAAAAATTACAAAAACTAATTTAGTGGAAGAACTGTGCAATGCAAAAAAAAAAAGTAAAATGATCTTATTCTACTGTACTGTACACTACCTTTCTTTACTGTACTGTACTGCTGTATTGGACTGTACTTTACTGTGCTCTACTCACTGTACTGGTACTGTATTGTACTTTACTGTGCTCTACTCAATGTACTGGCACTGTATTGTACTTTACTGTGCTCTACTCACTGTACTGGTACTGTATTGTCCTTTACTGTGCTCTACTCAATGTACTGGTACTGTATTGTACTTTACTGTGCTCTACTCAATGTACTGGTACTGTATTGTACTCTGCTGTGCTCTACTCACTGTACTGGTACTGTATTGTACTCTACTGTGCTCTACTCAATGTACTGGTACTGTATTGTACTCTACTGTGCTCTACTCACTGTACTGGTACTGTATTGTACTCTACTGTGCTCTACTCAATGTACTGGTACTGTATTGTACTCTACTGTGCTCTACTCACTGTACTGGTACTGTATTGTACTCTACTGTGCTCTACTCACTGTACTGGTACTGTATTGTACTCTACTGTGCTTTACTCACTATACTATCCAAACTTATGAAACATACACCTATGATTGATTTGATTTGACCAAATCTAAACCTATCAAATTAAATGAAAGTCTGTGGGCGTTAACATCAAGACCAGGGTGGACTGACCGAATGTCAACTACTTTCCAACGTCCGTGGTCGGTCGTCCGGTGTCGATAGGTGCTCAGTTGGTTCTGGTTACAGTACATGGGAAAAGAGGGAGCCCATCGGTAGGTGTCAGTAAGAGCTGGGAGATGTTACATTAACTGGAGAGTGAGAGGCAGAGAGGGAGAGAGAGTAGGAGGGGTTGTCCAGACTCACACTCTTGGTTTGACCACCAGAAAACAGAAAGACAAAGAAAACAGTTATGAGCTGAACATAACAGTATGTCAGTAGAAGGGAGGATAATGGCAGGTGGCCAAACTGTGATTTGTGAATATTGTGATTTCCCATTGTAGCCAATTCAGTTGCAGTAACTCCATTATTGATTTTGGGGTAATTCTGTTAATTTGGTAACGGAGTTACGCTTCTGAATAAGTTAACAATTCTTAACCAAAATAAATATACAAAATAATCACTATAACTAATTGGTATGTCTACCATTACTTGTTACTTCTGTGAACTTTCATTACCCTCCCTCCTCTTGAGGAAGAAAAATGAGCAAATATCTTCAAGATATGTGGGGTTTGGTAACGGAATTACAAGGCAATATTTCTTAAACTTACAGAAGGTAAAACATTTCTCCAAAACTAAATATAAGTGTTGATATTACACTGAACAAAAATATAAAAGTAACATGTAAAGTGTTGGTCCCATGAGCTGAAATAAAAGATCCCAGAAATGTTCAACACGCACAAAAAGCTTATTTCTCTCAAATCTTGTGCACAAATGTGTAACATTTTTGATTTGACCTTTATTTAACCAGGCAAGTCAGTTAAGAACAAATTCTTATTTTCAATGACGGCCTAGGAACAGTGGGTGCCTGTTCAAGGGCAGAACAACAGCTCGGGGGTTTGAACTTGGAACCTTCCGGTTACTAGTCCAACGCTCTAACCACTAGGCTACCCTGCCGCCCCATCTCTGTTAGTGAGGATTTCTCCTTTACCAAGATAATCCATCCACCTGACAGGTGGGGCATATCAAGAAGCTGATTCAACAGCATGATCATTACACAGGTGCACCTTGTGCTGGGGACAATAAAAGGCCACACTAAAATGTGCAGTTTTGTCACACAACACAATGCCACAGATGTCTCAAGTTTTAAGGAAGCGTGCAATTGGCATGCTGGATGCAGGAACGTCCACCAGAGCTGTTGCCAGATAATTTAATGTTCATAATGCCGAGGCCTCATGTTGCAAGAATCTGTACTCTTTTCCTGGATGCTGAAAATGTCCCAGTTCTTCCATGGCCTGCATACTCACCAGACATGTCACCAATTGAGAATGTTTGCGATGCTCTGGATCGACGTGTATGACAGTGTGTTCCAGTTTCTGCCAATATCCAGCAACTTCGCACAGCCATTGAAGAGGAGTGGGACAACATTCCACAGGCCACAATCAACAGCCTGGTCAACTCTACGTGAAGGAGATATGTCGCGCTGCATGAAGCAAATGGTGGTCACCACAGACATGGACTGGTTTTCATATCCACACCCATACCTTTTTTAAAGGTATCTGATCTGTGAACAACAGATGCATATCTGTATTCCCAGTCGTGTGAAATCTATAGATTAAGGCCTAAGGAATTAATTTCTATTGACTAATTTCCTTATATGAATTGTGGCTCTGTAAAATCTTTGAAATTGATGCATGCCACGTTTATATATTTGTTCAGTATAGTTGGCAGGGGTCTTCACGTCAACATTATTGTATTTTGATGTATTTCTGATAACTTTTAAGACTTTTTCTGCTATATGTTTTCCATGCCAACATCTGTTTATCCAAAAATCAAAGCACTTACAGTACTACCTAATTATTAAGCTGAAAAATGGTTGAAAATGTATTCTATGCCTTAATTGAAAAAAAAGATGGACTCTTATTTGACACCCAATTTGATATGCTTCTATAAACTTCACATGTTGGTGCTCATGTGTCCTTTTAGAATGAAATGCCCAGAACTAGCTTTCTCATGACCCAAATACTTAGAACATAACGCTCCATTTTTCAAAGACAGAATCAACTAAAATTAACTGAAGTTGCATTTTAAAGCTTCATTCCGATTCTACATGGCCTCCCCATTTAACAACAACAACACCAGGCCTAACCATCCAGCCCAGAAGACATCTTTTGTCCATTCCTTCATTCTATCTGTAGTCTAGTAGCCTATTAGCAGAGTGGTCATTAGAGCCTCTAGCCCCCAGTGTATTACTGATGGTCAAATGACAGGGGGTTAATAGAATGTTGAGGGGCCAGAGGCACAAAGGTAGGCAATGTTCAGTTGGATAGGCAGGGCCATGCAGTCTCTCTCTCTGTATAGGAGGCTGGTTGAAAACCCCATTCATGGCCAGGGCTAATGCTGCGTTGTAATTAACTGTGATTACTGGAGCAGAGGGCTCTCTCTCCCTCTCCCTCGCTCCCTCCCTCCCTCCACTGGTTTCCTGGGCAGACCTAGGACCTCAAGCCCCCGGTGCTCATGGGAAATCGTGTGCATGCCTGGCCCCAGAAAGGCCTCCATTCAGCGGGCCGCATGCTTGACCTCTCAGGGGTCAGCACTCTGCTTTGTGTCCCGCGACCCCACCGCGACCTGGGGTCACCTACAGAGGTCAGTAGGTCAAATCCAGATGCCTGTGTCTAATTTCACCCCGACTGGATTATCCTCCCAAATCTGCCCTGAAATGTGTCCCCAGAAAAATGCCCCTAACTACAACTGCTGGCCATGTACCTGGTCCTGCCCCCGCCAGTCTTAGCAAGGCAACTGCCTTCCATACCTTCATGTACCCATCTCCTGCCGGCCTCATTGCACGCACGCAAGCACACACACACACACTCCCTCAGACCCCAGCCGTATCCCAACCGAGGCCTTGGGCCTACCTTGAGGGATTAAGTGTGGACAGCTAGGACCCTCCAGCCAATCAACCAGTCTGTCACATTGATTTTGAGGGGTCACTGGAGCACAATGGCTAGGCTTTTCGTGTCTTAACCTCCCCATACCTCCGTGATGCACACACACTTGCGCATGCACCCACACACACACTCTTTCTCCTTCCCTCTCCCACCACCGAAAGCTCCATCGGATCCCTGCCTGTCAAATCCCCCTTCCCCAGAGCCCTTACTGGGGTAAAGTGCTCGGGTCATCCCCCTCCTCTGGTCCCACACCTGCCTGGTCAGATGACACAATAACCACTAGTGCTCAGGGAAGTTACCCTAACCACAGATCTAGCCTATAGGATCGTTCGTCTTCCTTTCCCCCAGTCATAACTGTAACATTTGGAAGAAATACACAAAACTGAAGCAAAGAATCTGAAGCAAAGAACATCTATTCTTCTTTGAAGTTTTATGTCATACTACACCTATTGGTGTATTGCTGTCTCCTACTGTATGGGTTCTTCTTCTTTGATATTACTGTGGTCTGCAAACAAATGCTATAGGTGCATGCCTCCGCCTATTGTTTTGGCTGTATATCAGCAAAAAATAATTAACATAAAAGTAAACTAAATAAACTAAACTCAATGTACTCCTTTATTCAGATTCAACTGCCAACACCCATCCCTACAGGCTCTGGTGCCTGAGAAGGAAGAGCATCTTCAAATCAAATTGTCTTTGTCACATGCGCCGAATACCTTACAGTGAAATGCTTACTTACAAGCCCTTAACCAACAATGCAGTTTTAAAAAATTGACTTGGCGCTAGATCTTTGGACAGTAATCTTTGCAATGTTTTGGCAGTGAAGTCCTTGGAAACCCAAAAACCTCTCAGCCGCAGATACTATTAAGGCCAGTTTGTTGGACTTTTTGTTTGTGTGTGCAGTACAATTAATCACATGCATAATAAACACCATAAAATAAGATTGTCTATTCTCTGCCTGGAGGTTTTTCATATGGTCGCGGCTGCGCAAACACAGTTCATTGGTTGGATCTTGGGACGCTATTTTTCCGAAATGCTGTAACACGCCTGGCCGCTAGAGAACGCCCAAGCGCATCATGAACAGTCTTGTCACGATTCAACGACAAAAGAGATAGGAATCCCAACTGCAATGAATAAAACAGTATTAACACCCACCCAGCAGACTATAGTCATGCTGCGTCACGCAATCCCTTCTCGAAAGTCAGGAGTCGAGAAACTTCACTGTTTTCCACGAAAGTACGTAATGTCACGATTCCAAAGCTATACGATATTACAGAGAATAGGATAGTTATCTTACATCTCGGAAAAGATTTGTAATGTTGTACTCCTTGTTCCCGAATTTCATGCTAATGTTGGGTTTCTAAGCAAGCGCCAAATTGACTCCCATTGCCTCCTTGAAGGAGAACTCGCCTGGTCCCAAAATAGCCCAGAATGCATCGTGCGACGTATGGACCATTTACACATTGGGCGTTAATACGATTTCAAAGAACTTTCCCATGCCCTCAAAAGCATCTCTGGGTATAATATGAGCCAGATGCATTGGTAATAAACTGCACAGCTTTAACAAAGAACAAATCAGAGAAAATAGGCATCGTTGTGAGTGCGGGACTCCGCGATTGTACAGCAGAGGCATTACAAGGAATCCTGTCGATGAATGTTCCTTCCACACAGGGACCTGGAGTGGGGTGGGGATTTATTTTGTTTGTATTGTATATGACGTTGGTATTTTCCCGCAATGGATATTTATTATTTATCGTTCAGAATCCATACAGTAGGTGGCGGCAATACACCAATAGGTGTAGTCTGTCATAAAACCTTAAAGACGAAGAAGAGTAAGAGCCAGATTCATACTTCCTGTGTACACGTTCAGGAAAGAGTGATTTCCGTAGCTTTTGTAGTTGTTTATCTCATGGTAAATATGAAAATAAAACTTTATAGCATTATGTGATGAATATAAATTGATAACGGTCTATTTTAACCAAGTGGACGAGTCACCGATGATAACATAAGCTTCAACATCAAGGGAATCGAAAACTGTTAAGGTTAGGTGTGTGTTGAACAAAGTTTTTGCAACAACAAAAGCTCGATTTCCTTTCAGCTGTCAATTTTTCATTTTGAACGTACATGCACGATGCAGATAAATGTATTTTATTTCGTGCAATGAAATATAACTACATGTATTTTAGCTGAATGATCTAGTTTGCCTGTTTGGAATGTTTTGGTTTCTCTAGCTATCCTACTAGCGCCACGTCACATAGCTCTTGAAAAGGATACGCTTTGGAAAAAGCAAAGCAGAATCGGACGGATTCAACTACTGTCACCATCGTTACTTGGACCAAATAACGGCCGCAACTTTACAGTGGTAATTTCTCTACGTAGTACTGAACGTTTTTTGTGTGGTGAAGAAAACCTAAACATTCAAAATGACGGCGGCGGCTTCAAACTGGGGTTTGATCATGAACGTGGTCAACAGCATCGTTGGAGTGAGCGTTCTGACCATGCCGTTCTGTTTCAAACAGGTACGGTTTCCGCTATCTTACACCGGTCACACGATTATTCCATTGCAGATGTAGTTTATCTTATCGTGTGTAGCGACTTTGAACTCACGATAAGCTACTAGTGTGACGGCAGGTAATGAGTGAACATTTGTTCCGTGTTTACCTTTCCACGCGCCTTAACAGGTGCATTATACAGGCTGTGCACCTCATGCTTTATGCTGATCTTGACATCTTTGTACCGAATTGCAGTTTTAGGCCCCCATCATGCCCCTGTCAAACTGAAATGTGTATGACAGAGTTGCCATATTTGCAGTTTTGACATAACCCTCTCTGTCTCTGCTTCTCTCGCTCTAGTGTGGGATAGTGCTGGGGACTTTGTTGCTGTTCTTCTGTTCGTGGATGACCCACCAGTCGTGTATGTTTCTGGTCCACACGGCTAACAGCACCAAACGCAGGACCTATGCTGGCCTAGCTTTCCATGCCTACGGCAAACCAGGCAAAACACTGGTGGAGACCAGGTATGTGTCCTTTCCTTTGAGAGCCAATACTGTTTTGATGTATGTCTTGTGTCTTTAGAGCCTTGATCAAATGCTAATATCTGAATTTCTCTCCCTCTTCCTCCCACTTTCTCTTGGTCTCTCCCGCTCTTCCTCTACAGTATGATAGGTCTGATGTTGGGGACCTGTATTGCCTTTTATGTCGTCATCGCTGACCTGGGCTCTAATTTCTTCGCCCAATTGTTGGGCCTACCGGTAGGAGTCAAGAGTTTTGAATTACAGAAGCAATCAGAGAATACAATAGGGCTGCATGATTTGGACAAAATACCCAAGTGCACATGTTTTGGGCCAGATATTGCGATTATGAATTGAGATTTTTAAAAGCTTGGTAATTCCATCAGCCATGGTTAATACAAGTGTCTGGGTAGAGGACATCTCTTCTAAAATGAGATCATATGAATTAATACATACCGTGCTAACTGAATAAAAAACAAATTAAACAAATATGTTATACATATGATAGCAGATAGGATTATTGCACCCACATATTAACCAATGGAATATAAAGCTTATGATTGTGTAATTATGTATAAGTAGGCCCAATCATTGTTATAATTTAAATGAAGGCAAATTGCTTTAAAAACATCTGACACGTAGCCTACTTATTGCAAGGTGCAGCCTGTGATCAAAACATTGGAGTTTGGTCCAATCAACA
The DNA here is from genome assembly GCF_023373465.1 of Oncorhynchus keta. NCBI lineage: Eukaryota > Metazoa > Chordata > Actinopteri > Salmoniformes > Salmonidae > Oncorhynchus > Oncorhynchus keta. The sequence goes on along the minus strand of NC_068444.1, from coordinate 28,219,916 downwards.
ACGCGATGGCCTTTACCGCGTTTGGTCCAGTCAACAACACGATGGCCTTTACCGCGTTTGGTCCAGTCAACAACACGATGGCCTTTACCGCGTTTGGTCCAGTCAACAACACGATGGCCTTTACCGCGTTTGGTCCAGTCAACAACACGATGGCCTTTACCGCGTTTGGTCCAGTCAACAACACGATGGCCTTTACCGCGTTTGGTCCAGTCAACAACACGATGGCCTTTACCGCGTTTGGTCCAGTCAACAACACGATGGCCTTTACCGCGTTTGGTCCAGTCAACAACACGATGGCCTTTACCGCGTTTGGTCCAGTCAACAACGCGATGCCCTATGATGTTTGCAAGCACCGACCTTTCAGTTGAAACTACTCATCAAGTGTAGTTTCAAAGGAATGTAGGGCTCGGTGGTAAACAACATGTGTGAACTCTGCTTCAACTTCTCCATTTTGTTATATAGTGTTGGCATGGCGACTTGGGAGAAATGCAGTCTTTTATCTCCTGTCCAGCTTTTAATTTTTTAATCTTCTTGAAGCCGTCTACAGTTACATGCACACTGATTATTTTGAATAATCAGATTTAAACATTTACATTATTTGCAAGAATGCTGATTTCCCTAATGATTCTGTTTACATGGATACATCTGAAGTCAGGGTAGACTAGTCAGAGTTCGGGACATATAAAGTTTGTATTTAAAAAACATTTCTAAGATTAATGCATTCAGTTTACCGAACTCACCTCATTCTTGGTTTTAATGTTCATGTGTCACATGCACAAAATAAGAAGTAAGCTTGTGCTTTTAATTGGTGTACACTTACTTTGAGTATGATTTAGGAAGATTAAGATAAGCAGAGTAAGGTGTTTACGTGTCTAATGCCATACTCGGCCTAGTGCCATAATCAGTTTAATATAGAATCACTAGTGTGCATGTAAACGTAAGTGTAGACATGAGTCATGTCGTTGGCTATATGATAGATGGGTGACAGCCTCTGTGATTTCTGTGTGTCTGCGTGTTGTGGTTTCGTAGGGTGTTACACTTGAAAACGCATTAGCAATCAATGCCTGCTTAATGTACAGTGCATTCGGAAAGTATTCAGATCCCTTGACTTTTTCCACATTTTGTTACATTAGTCTTATTCTAAAATTGATTCAATATTGTTTTCCTCATCATTTTTTGCACAATACCCCATAATGACAAAGTGAAAACAGGTTTTTAGACATTATTGCTTATATATATATTTTAAAAATATAGCTTATTTACATACGTTTTCAGACCATTTGCTATGAGACTCAAAATTGAGATCAGGTGCATCCTTTTTCCATTGATCAACCTTGAGATGTTTCTACAACATGATTGGAATAAATTCTGTTTATTGGATATGATTTGGAAAGGCACACACCTGTCTATATAGTTGACAGTGCACGTCAGCGCATAAACCAAGCCTGATAGAGCTCCAGAGTTCCTCTGTGGAGATGGGAGAACCTTCCAGAAGGACTACCATCTCTGCAACACTCCACCAATCAGGCCTTTATGGTAGAGTGGCCAGACAGTAGCCACTCCTCAGTAAAAGGCACATGACAGCCCGCTTGGAGTTTGCCAAAAGGCACCTAAAGGACTCTCAGAACATGAGTAACAAGATTCTCTGGTCTGATGAAACCTAGATCGAACTATTTGGCCTGAATGCTAAGCATCATGTCTGGAGGAAACCTGGCTCCATCCCTACAGTGAAGCATGGTGGTGGCAGCATCATGCTGTCGATGTTTTTCAGCGGCAGGGACTGGAAGACTAGTCAGGATCAAGAGAAAGATTAAAGGAGTAAAGTACGGAGAGATCCTTGATGAAAACCTGCTCCAGAGCACTCAGGACCTCAGACTGGGGTGAAGGTTCACCTTCCAACAGGACAACGACCCTAAGCACACAGCCAAGCCAACGCAGGAGTGGCCTTTCGGACAAGTATCTGAATGTCCTTGAGTGGCCCAGCCAGAACCCGGACTTGAACCCGATCGAACATCTCTGGAGAGACATGAAAATAGCTGTGTACCAACACTCCCCATCCAACCTGTCAGCTTGAGAGGATCTGCAGAGAAGAATAGGAGAAACTTCTTAAATAGTTGTGCCAAGCCTGTAGCGTCATTCCCAAGAAGACTAGAGGCTGTAATCGCTGCCAAAGATGCTTCAACAAAGTACTGCGTAAAGGGTCTGAATACTTGTGTAAATATGATATTTCAATTTTGTATTTTTTTAATACGTTTGGTAACATTTCTAAAAACCTGTTTTTGCTTTGTCGATATGGGGTATTGTGTGTAGATTGATGAGGGGAGGGGGGGAAACAATTTGATCTATTTTAGAATAAGGCTGTAATGTAACAAAATGTGGAAAAAGTCTAGGGTTCTGAATACTTTCAGAATGCACTGTAGGTGGCTGGCTATGGCTCAATCTTCATAAAATAGGGGATTGTTCTTCTTCAAATGATTGAATAAATGTGTCGTGTTGCCTCTTGTTGTCTCCACAACTCAAAAGGTACTTTTTGCACAACACTTGGTTTCCTTGTACTGTTGCTGATTTGTTCTAACTGATTGTTTGCGTGGTATGATTGGTTAGAGATTGTGTCCTTTCTCGCCCTCCGCAGGTGTCATTTGGTTTCCGTGTGCTGCTGCTGATCACGGTGTCTCTGTTCATCGTGCTGCCTCTCAGTCTGCAGAGGAACCTGATGTCATCCATCCAGTCCTTCTCTGCCATGGCCCTCATGTTTTACACGTTCTTCATGTTCACGGTGAGACCAAAACCACACGGGTAGGGGAACGGGTACAGGGCTGCCTGCAGCAGGTGTAAGAGGGCCATACTCAGATGAGTAAATGTTAAGAGTTTTGCTAATATACATTTTACTCGATAGGTTTTTACAAAGAATTATGGCTCTTCTATCATGATGATATGTGTTTCTAATTCCTGTTTCACACTGATAGAATAATGGCTGTTGACACTGTGACTCCCTTGCCTTTTCTTTGACCCTATTGCAAAAATGTATTGATGTTGATGTTATTGTCGATGGCTCTGTGAATTTCTGTAGTATTTGCACTGCTTACACAGTTAGCCTTTAGTACTGCTACTGTAGTATAGTGTAGCCTCTTTGTGCTATCCTGTGCTCTGCCCCAACCTCCTGTAGTAAAACCATGACATCTCTACTGAACACCACTGTGTGTCTGGGATTAGAACCAGTCCTGGCCCTGACCTCCACCCACCTTGGTCCAGACCACTAACCCTCTAACTGATGTATCTCCCTTCCTCTCCTACTTCTTTCTCTATCACTGCCGTTCCTGACCCCCCTTCCTTTCTGACACCTCCTTTACGATTCTCTCTACCTTCCTCTCCCTTGTGACTGTTTCTCTCCTCTCCTGTGTTGCTGCTGACTGCTGTCTGGCTGGCTGCTGTAGATAGTCATGTCTTCTCTGCGTTACGGCCTGATCTCAGGCTCCTGGTTCGAGCGTGTACACCTGTGGCGGGTCAGGGGCGTCATACAGTGCCTGCCCATTATCGCCACCACCTTCTGCTGTCACCCGTAAGTAACCATGGAAACAATCCTTGAACTCCGACCTGGGGGAAGGTATCAACTCCGACGCTAAAGGGGACAAAATTCAATCCCCAACCCACCTACCACCTCCTAAAAGTAATAGCATCCTCCCTCTCAATCTCCAATCCAATCCTCGCATTTCCATTTCCTCTCCCCTCTTCAAATTCATTTTTGTTTGTCTTTTAGGTTGTTTGTGTGTCCATGGTTTGGAGGAAAGGGGGTGCACAATTATTGATTGCTCAACCCTTGTCCCCCCAAACTTCCATCCTCTGATGTGGAGGATGCTCATGGAGCTCTCTTTCTCTGGTCCTCTGGAGCTGGATATGGGAATCAACTACAGACAGTAAATGCCGTACCGATCAAAACATCTGCCCCTCAGAAATATTTATTTATTTCCTTGATCAGTCTTTAAATTCTGCATTTTAGTTGGTTGGGCTGCACAAAATGAGTAAAAATCAAATTGCTATTTTTGTACCAAATATTGCTATTTTACAGGCGATTATTGATCAAAACACTTGGTTAAACTGTTGGAATCATAGAAATTGAATAATGATTTTAATTTTATGGTTGGAATACAGTGGGCACTTGGAATGCAATTCTGTTTCGCATGACAACAAATGAAAAGTAAGGGAGGAGATGGTTGTGACAGAGCAGGAACCAAAGTGTTGGTCAGTCTTTCCCATGGGAACCTAATTAGATTTAAATGGATAGGTACATTCATACAAAGATTTTAGAATGTTCTTCACCTTTTCCTCTCTGATTAAGAACAAGCTGTCTCTCATTAAGAACAAGTGGATTAGCATTAGGAGCTAACAGGAAACCTTTAGGCATATTTGCAGTTTCCTAAGGCCAACTAAGAGCAAGTTACACTAACAAATAGTATAATATAGAAAATATGTGGATTTATATTAAGAAGTAAGGTGGAAAGTTGTGTTCTTGTTTGGGAAAAATCTGTTGACTGCATGATGTTTGGTCGATGCATGCAGAGTGAATCTCAAGCACGAGAAACTGTCTGGCTGAGTGACGGGGCGGAGAGAACTCTGTCAACTTAAGCAATAGATCCAAAGTAAAAATACGGGCCTTACAGATGGCTGCTTCAAAATAACGCAGCCTCTTGTCATATGGATATTGTGCATGTCAATATCACAATTTAGATTACCATTCGATTAAATGTGCAGCCCTACAAGTTGGGCATTGGGCATGTGTAAATGTCTAACAGGTTCGAGAGGATGATATTGTCACAGCCTTATTTGGGCAGGAGGAGACATTTTTATCAACATGGCATATTCTGTCTTGTTTTTTAAATGTTGTGTTCAAATTCATTTTCTCTGGTTCCTCCCTTCTTCATTCTTTCACTCATGATCAGACAGGCCTTCAGAATGGGCTTTTCTCCTCCTCTTCAATCCTCCTGTTCTTCTTTTGGTTCAAGCCATAATTCCCCCCTGCTCTCCCCCTCCCTCCCTCAGATGGTGCTGTCCTCATTCAAACACGGGCTACTCAGTGGCTTTTGGCTGGGGCGGGTCAGTTTGGTGCGCTGGGATGGTGTCTTTCGCTGCCTCCCTATCTGTGGCATGGCCTTCGCCTGTCAGTCGTAAGTACCTCCCAGTCCCTTCCCGCCCCTCCTGCGCAGTCCCTGAAAGGATGATAGGATATGGGTTGTGTTCATTAGGCACAAAAAGAAGTCCAAGACACTTTATAAAAAAATACATACCTAAACTTGTCCATTACGTTTTCAAAAGTTTCCTGTTTCATGCCTATTGAACATGACCAGGATGTAGAGTCTATAGACAGAAATAGAATGGGTAGAATGGACATGATAGTCATGTGGTCTTTCTTTCATGCTGCTCCTAATATGTTGTAAATGTGCTATTGTTGCATGTAGAACACTGATAAATGTACTGAATGGAGCATGACTACCTGCATTCATACAGACAACACAAAGGCTATAGGGTTAGTCTGCAAGGTGACGGAGACAGAGTTAGGGGTGGGGGATTTTTGTTGGGGGGAGTTTGCTGTTTCACTTTCACGGCTTCACACTTAACCAATCGGCTACTTCATTCCCTGTTCTATTGCCAAGTACTTCTACTTCTAGACGCAGTCGCCTGCTGTAGTTGTATCTGTCTAACAAAAGTGCATTATGTTGTTTCGGGGTGGGTTTTATAATGGGTTGCCAGGAACGGCATTCTAGCCCTGGGAAAATATGTTATTATCACAACAGCACTGCTTGCATACCGGCTGTTGAAGCCTGGAGACGAGATGTTGATTGGAGATCTTGAGGAGTAAAGAGTAGGATCTATAATGTAACTAGCGACAGATGGACCAAGAGAGCATTTTCTTCCTCTACATTTGACATTTGAGTCATTTAGGAGACGCTCTGACTTACAGTTTGTGCATTCATCTTAAAATAGCTAGATTGGACAACAGAAAGGCAATAAATTGTTGCATCATTTTGGGGGTAGGGGTGGTGCGAGGCAGGGTGCTGTGGGATTATTTAAGATACTCTTTGAAGAGGTAGTGTTTCAGATTGTTTTTGGAAGATGGGGGGATGGGGGGGGGAGCCAGGACAGAGAATAGCTACTCTACTGTAGGGGTGGGAGGGCTAAGAGACCAGAGGTGGCAAAACAGAGTATTCGGGTTGGGGTTTGAGCCTAGCCTGAAGGTAGCTGCTCCATAGGCAAGTACGATGGTCTTGTAGTGGATGCGAGCTTTGACTGGAAGCCAGTGGAGTGTGCAGAGGAGCGTGGTGACATGGGACAACTTCGGAAGGTTGAACACCAAGTGGGCTGCAGTGGTTGCAGGGGTAGTTGCAGGGGTTTGATGGCACAAGCAGATAACGCAGCCAACAGCGTGTTACAGTAGTCCAGACAGGAGATGACAAGTGTCTGGATAAGGACCTGCGCCACTTCTTGTGTGAGATAGGTTTGTACTCTACAGATTTTGTAGAGCATGAACCTGTAGGAGTGAGTCACTGCTTTGATGTTTGCAGAGAACGACATGGTGTCCAGGGTCATGCCACGGTTCTTTGCACTCTGGGAAGGGGAGACGTGGAGTTGTCAACCGTGATGGAGAGGTCTTTGAATGAGCCGGCCTTCCCTGGGAGGAAGAGCAGCTCCTTCTTTTTGAGCTTGAGGTGGTGGGCCAACATCCCAGCTGAGATACCTGCGTTTCGCTACCTGGGTGTAAGTAGGGGGGGGAAGTTGAAAAGTAGTTGAGTGTCATCTGCATACAAATGATAGGAGGGACCATGTGAGGATATGACAGAGCCGAGTGACTTGATATATAGAGACAAGAGACGGCCTAGAACCGAGCCCTGTGAGAGAACGTGGTGCAGACAAAGATCCTCCTCACCTGATAGGAGTGGCGTGTCAGGTAGGATGCAATCCAAGAGTGCAGAACCTGAGACACCCAGTCCTGACAGTGTCGAAAGGCAGCAGGTAGATCTAGGAGGATGAGAACAGGGAGAGAGTCAGCTTTGGCAGTGCGGAGAGTCTCTGTGACATAGGAGAGCAGTCTCAGTTGAATGACCCGTCTTGAAGCCTGACTGGTTAGGGTCAAGAAGATCGTTCTGAGAGAGCTGGTGAGAGTGTTGGTCAGAGACGGCACGCTCAAGTGTTTTGGAATGAAAAGAAGCAAGGGATACCGGTAGGTCGTTTTTGACGGCAGAGGGGTTGAGTGTTGGTTTCTTAAGGAGGGGAACAAACATTTTGAAGTCAAGAGGGAACAAGCCAAATAAAATGTTATTTGTCACATGTTTTGTATAACAACAGGTGTAGACTAACAGTTAAATCCTTACAGGCCCTTCCCAACAATGCAGAGAGAAAGAAAATTGAGACATAATAGAAAAGTAATAATAAATACACAATTAATAACAATAACTTGGCAATAAAGTAGGACTGACCCCAATTATTCGACTAGTCGATTGTTTGGTCGATAGGCTGTTGGTAGACCCAAGATATTCTTTAGTCGAGCAGAGGCAAATATATACCCTACCGTTCAAAAGTTTGGGGTCACATAGAAATGTCATTGTTTTTGAAAGAAAATCACGTTTTTGACCATTAAAATAACATCAAATTGATCAGAAATACAGTGTAGACATTGTTAATGTTGTAAATGACTATTGTAGTTGGAAACAGCAGATAATATATATTTGTACGCCTATGTAGATATTACATTAAAGAGGCCCATTATCAGCAACCATCACTCCTGTGTTCCAATGGCACGTTGTTAGCTAATCCAAGTTTATAATTTTAGCAGGCTAATTGATCATTAGAATACCCTTTTGCAATTGTTAGCACAGCTGAAAACTGTTGTCTGATTAAAGAAGCAATAAAACTGGCCTTAGACTAGTTGAGTATCTTTAGCATCAGCATTTGTGGGTTCGATTACAGGCTCAAAATGGCTAGAAACAAAGACCTATCTTCTGAAACTCGTCAGTCTATTCTTGTTCTGAGAAATGAATGCTATTCCATCTAGAAATTGCCAAGAAACTGAAGATCTCGTATAACGCTGTGTACTACTCCCTTCACAGAACAGCGCAAGCTGGCTGAACCAGAATAGAAAATTGAGTGGGAGGCCCCAGTGCACAACTGAGCAAGAGGACAAGTACATTAGTGTCTAGTTTGAGAAACAGACGCCTCACAAGTTCTCAACTGGCAGCTTCATTAAATAATACCCGCAAAACACCAGTCTCAACGTGAACAGTGAGGAGGCGACTTTCGGATGCTGGCCTTCTAGGCAGAGTTGCAAAGAAGAAGCCAAATCTGACTGGCCAATAAAAGATGGGCAAAATAACACACACTGGACAGAGTTCAGAGTTCTGCCTAGAAGGCCAGCATTCCGGAGTTGCCTCTTCACTGTTGATGCGCACCTGATTACGTATAGAATAAGGCCTATAGGCTACCTGGCCTGCTCGCAAATGTAGGCATATAAAATGGGCCCATTTGGGGATGTGGTAGTATTTCTGATTGGCTTAATGCACCACCACTAATGAGCTGTGGAGCTTCTCAAAATAATGTTTTCTTCACCTCAAACAGCAAGTAAACAAAGGTTTTACACTCTGGAGGGCCCAGAATTGTATACAATGTTCAATGAACTTCAGGCCAGACCCAAGTTAATAGTTGATCCAATGTTTCAAGGTTATTGCAGACAGGCCATGTGTAGCCATTGCGATTTATCGGATATTTATTTTCATCAGGATATTTTCTACCTGCAGGCTGCAATGTTTTTATTTGTTGGCTTTAGGCTATTTTTACATAGTTGATCATTTAGATTTGGATAGAATTTTGGTTAACCACATGACAATGATTTTAAGATACGAATACGTTATTATAAATGAAAGGAAAGTGTCCTACGAAAATGTTCTATGAAAACCATAACTGGCACACAGATCGGTAGAAATTGTAAGATAAATCGTCATTACACATGAGAAAGGTTGCCGACTCCTTGTTTAGCATGTTACCGACAACTTCAGGAGAGTAACGGCAGAATCGGCGAAAGCCAGTAGGAGCGGGAAGAGGATGGTCGGGACAGGTTCAGTTTGATTTTCTTCTTGTTATCTTGATCTCTGACTCCCGCTTGAGTCATTTGTGTCTTATTTCATCAAACAGTGAGCTTAAAGCATCAGGCATGCTCAATGCATATATAGTTGACCATTCGCAATGCCAAGCGTCGGCTGGAGTGGTGTAAAGCTATTGGACTGTGGAGCAGTGGAAATGCGTTTTCTGGAGTGATGAATCACGCTTCACCATCTGGCAAGTCCGATGGACGAATCTGGGTTTGGCGGATGCCAGGAGAACGCTACCTGCCTGAATGCATAGTGCCATCTGTAAAGTTTGGTGGAGGAGAATTAATGTTCTGGGGCTGTTTTTCATTCTAGACGATTCAGTTTTAGCAACAGTTTGGGGAAAGCCCTTTCCTGTTTCAGTATGACAATGGCCCTGTGCACAAAGCAAGAGCCATACAGAAATGCTTTGTCAAGATCGGTGTAGAACAACTTGACTGGCCTGCACAGATCTCTGACCTCAACCCCATCAAACCCCTTTAGGATGATTTGGAATACCGACTGCGAGCCATGCCTAATTGCCCAACATCAGTGCCTCACCGCACTAATGCTTGTGTGGCTGTGCGGAAACAAGTCCCTGCAGCAATGTTCCAACATCTAGTGGAAAGCCCAGAAGAGTTTAGGTTGTTATAGCAGCAAAGAGGAGACCAAGTCATATTAATGCTCATGATTTTGGAATGAGATGTTCGATGAGCAGGTGTCTACATACTTTTGGTCATGCAGTGTACATGGGGTACAAGTACCAAGTCGATGTGCAGGGGTACGAGGTAATTGAGGTAGATATGTACATATAACCTATGAATAAAGTGACTATGCAACGTGATAGGTATTAAACAGTAGCAGCAGTTTATGTGAAGAGTCCAAAAAAAAAGACTTGCAAAAAGGGTCAATTCAGATAGTTTGGGTAGCTCTTTGGTTAACTATTTAACTAACAGTTTACCAGTTTTATGTCTTTAGTGTAGATGCTGTTCAGGGTCCTATTGGTTCCAGACTTGGTACATCGGTTCCGCTTGCCATGCGGTAGCAGAGAGAAGAGCCTATGACAATATTTTTGGGCCTTCCTCTGACTCCACCTGGTATAGAGGTTCTTGATGGCAGGGAGCTCGGCCCCAGTGATGTACTGGGCCGTACGCTCTTTAGCGCCTTGCGGCCCGATGCCAAGCAGTTGCCATATCATGTGTTGATGCAGCCAGTTAAGATGCTCTCAATGGTGCAGCTGTAGAACTTTTTGAGGATCTGACAGCCCATGCCAAACCTTTTCCGCCTCTTGAGAGGAAAGAGGCATTGTCGTTCCCTCTTCCCGTCTTTGTTTTGGTGTGTTTTTGGACCATGATAGATCCTTAGAAAGTGGATACTGAGGAACTTGAAGCTCTCGACCCGCTCCACTGCAGCCCCATCGATATGCTCGGCCCGCCAGTGGTCAGGGATGGGGGAAGTGAGGAATGGGAGGAGGTCTCCGGAGATGGTCTAGAGAAGGGAGGGGGAATGGGGTCAAACAGGCAGGTTGTCGGGTGGCCGGACCTCACCAGTTGCAGGATTAGAGGGGAGATAGAGGTCAAGGTGTAGGGTAGTTCTGTGTGAGTGGGATCAGTGGAATCAATAGGCTGAGTGAATGAGGAGCGTATGTCGTCAACCTTCTTTTCAAAGTGGTTGGCAAAGTCGTCCACAGAGGGGGATGGGTGGAGGATTAAGGAGGGAGGAGAAGGTGTAAGAGTTTCCTAGGGGTAGAGGTAGAAGCTTGAAATTTAGAGTGATAGAAAGTGGATACAGAGGAAGAGAAGATAGACAGGAGGGAGTGAAAGGATGATAGGGTCTCCAGTAGTTTAGCTTCCTCCATGCCCGCAATCCTGTTCTGTAAGCTCGCAATGAGTCACTCAGCCAAGGGGCAGGAGGGAAGGGCTGAGCCGGCTGGGAGGAAAGGGGATTGTGCGAGTCATAGGATGGAGAGTGGAGTTGAAGAGGCAGAATCAGGAGGCAGGAGGGAGGATTTAGCAGAAGGGGGAGATGATAGGATTGAAGAGGAGAGGGAGAAGATGGCAACGGCACACGACCATCTGGGTAGGGGCTGAGTGGGTAGGGTTGGAGGAAATGGAGACCAAAAAGGAAACATATTAGTGATCAGAGACCTGGAGGGTGGTTGCAGTGAGATTAGTAGGTAAAAAGCCTCTAGTAAAGATGTCAAGCATATTTCCTGCCTTATGAGTGGGAGGGGACTGGGGAAGAGAGGTCAAAAGAGGCAAGGAGGGGAAAGAAAGAGGTGGAAATAAATTATTTAAGGCAGATGTTGGGAGGTTGAAGTCACCCAGTATGAAGAGCTGTGAGCCATGTTCAGGAAATTAGCTTATCAAGGTGTCAAGTTCATTGAGGAACTCTCTAAAGGCACCTGGGTGGACCAAATATGACCACAATGTTAAGCTTGAGTGGACAAGTGACAGTAACAGTATGGAATTCAACAGCATAATCCACCCACCCACCCATCCATCCCTCCCTCCCTCCATCTTCACCTCCATCTGCATGTTCTGTCACTGCCTCCTCTCTTCTGTCATTGCCATGGTGCCTGGGATGAAAGGGGAAGGGTTTTGGGTGGGTGGGGGGGTTAGGGGTGTGTTTGGGGTTGGACTGGGTTGTGTGTTTGGATTTTGGGTTTGACTGGTACATACGCTTACGGTTTGCATGGATGAAGTGTCTTAAGGGAGTTTTTTGGAGGTGATTTGATGAGGTTTATTGGGTGAGGTTTTTTTTGGAGGGGGGGGGGTGGAGAGGCTGACTGGTGCTGAGACTGGAATAAGACTTAAAGACTGGAACAAGAATAATTATCCCACTGAGGTAACAATACTCTCGTGTGTGTGTGTACGCACGCACGCACGGGCCTGTCCTAGTGTGTGTGTGTGTGTCACACTCTAGCGGTGATGAATGTTATTTGGCAGGGCCCTCTGTTGGCCAGTGGTCAGACAGAGAGCGGAGCGCTGCTCGACTCCATGCTGCTTCAGCCAAACCGCTAATCAGACCAATGGACGGCTGCCATCTAATGTATTCACACACTGATTAAACAGCTTTCAACACATACACTTTTTATTACCTTTTATTAAAGCTGTTTACGTTCATTTATAACATGACTTAATATCACCATTAACCAGGCCAAGACTATAGAGTTATGAAACTGTGCAGTCATAGAAAAGACAAACACTAATGAAAATGTCCCTCTGTGATACTGCTGTGGAGTCAAACAAACTCGATAAGCAATATGAAGACCATGTCTGTCCCTCTACCCAAACATGCTGGAGTGTTAGTTTCAGTTTGACTTCAAGAAGTATTTCAAATAAATAGCTGTTTTACAGTCGTATAAACCGAAATAAGAAAACATACATTGGACTATTTTACAGATGGTTGTAAACTATAAATAGAATGAAAAAACATTGGAATGAGGTATATTGAGAGAATGTACAGTACTCTACAGGTTTGAGGTCTCGTTCCAGTAAGCTGTTTTATTTGAGCTCAGTTATAAGTTGGAATAGTTCCTGAGTTTAAACAGGCGTCAAGGAAAAGCACCGTGGGACAGTGCTGTACACCCATAAAAACCAGAAAGAGGGAGAGAATGCGGTAGAGAGACATGGTAACTGTATGCTCTCTTTCTCTCTCTCTTTCCCACACACACACACAAAAGTGAGTGCAAAAAAGACGGCCAAGAAAGGTTATAATGCTCTAACCCTCGTCGAACACTAGCTGTTATATAGAAGGCCTGTAGATTCCCCTGCTAATGTGCTGCTGGCCTGTTCTTTTACAGCGCTGCTTGATGACAGACAGCCCGTTCTTTCGCTTCTTTGTTTCTCAGCGATAATAACCAGCACTTTACTGCACCCCTCCCTGACTGACAGACAGCCTCACCCACTCTCATTCTCACACACACACACACTTGTGCATGTCATCGCACGAACACGCACATGCACACATGGTGTCGCACACACACTGTGCGGAAACCACAACTGCCTTTTTGTGAAATGAGCTGTTTTTCTCTCCCTGTGTGTTAATCTAATATGATGCCAATGCTGATCCTCGCTGTTCAATCTCACCATCTATATAATGAGTAGAGCTCTAAACTGACAGATAAACCTTTTTACCCTCTCATGACCAATTTGCCTCGACCAATATCTTATTCTTTGATTCAAATATACAAATTTGATTTTGATTTGATTATGATCTTTAAAAACCCCAAAACATTGAATTATCCCCAGTTGATGTTGACGGGTGTTGTGTCTTTAGAGAGAGGAGACCAGACTACAAAGTTTGTACTAAAACTTTTGCTTTTTCTAGTAGAGCACAAAGTTTGCCCTGAAATTTGACCTGTCTAGTCCTGTCTGATGTGGCAGCTGTAGTTTGTGTGCTGGTTGTTTGTTTACAGGCAGGTGTTGCCTACCTACGACAGTCTGGACGAGCCCTCCATAAAACGCATGAGCACCATCTTCACCACCTCCCTCAATGTCGTCACCACCTTCTACATCACGGTGAGTGGTGCACGCTGATGTCACTTCCTGTCTCGATGTCTTCACCTCATAGTACATCGTTCTATACTGCATGATGGTTTAGGTGTGTGTGTGTGCGTGGCTTTTGAATTTATCACTGTGATTTTTCCCCTCTTCCCTCCTTCCTTCCTCTATTCCTCCTCTCAAGGTGGGCTTCTTTGGTTACGTCAGTTTCACGGACGACATAGCCGGTAACGTTCTGATGAACTTCCCTTCTAACCTGGTGACAGAGATGATCCGGGTGGGCTTCATGATGTCAGTGGCTGTGGGCTTCCCCATGATGATACTGCCCTGTAGACAGGCCATCAACACCATGCTGTTCGAACAACAGGTGAATCTATACACAAATGAAGGTTAACACACACACAGTAAACAGTAATAAGAAATGATCATTCCCTAACCAGAAGAGCTTTACTGTAGAATACTGTTATGAGTCTTTTTGTCCCCCAGCAGAAGGACGGGACGTTTGCTGCAGGGGGGTACATGCCTCCACTTCGTTTTAAGATGATCACCCTCGCCATAGTCTTCGGAACCATGCTGGGAGGCATCCTCATCCCCAATGGTGTGTGTTTGTATGTGCGTGTGGTGCAGGCGGGCATTCACGTGTGTGTGTGTTCACGTGTGTGTTTGCGCGACTGTTCGTGTGTTCTTATGTTTGTATGTCCGCAGGCCTTTATGATGCATGTGTTGTTTTATGTGTGTGTTGTAACTCAAGCTTTTTACGACGTGTTTGAATATGAGTTTATGACTCAGTGACTGTCACACTCTTAACACACTCCTTAAATCACACCTCTACTTTTATCTCCTCTGGACGAACAGACAGGAAGATAGCGCTATTATTCTCCCTTCCCCACACACACACACACACACACACACACACACACACCACCCCCCTCTGGCTCATAGACCCCCATAGAGCACATTTGTTCTTTAGTGGTCTCCGTTAGTTGTCTGTGTGCTGTAATAATGATCTAGATGTGAAGGTTGGGGTGAGTTTGAATGTTTTATTCATCTTGTTTGGTAAGGCTATTTGTTAGGGCTGTGTTTGGGTAGGGACACACACACACACACACACACACACACACACACACACACACACACACACACACACACACTGCTGTGTTTGGCTGGGGTGTGTGTATCTAATCAGGCTAATAGAGAGGAAGGGGGAGGAGGGACTCCAGGGGGAACAGACACTAAATCTGAGGGACACAATATAGCCTGGGTTCCCAGGATGAGAGATGGGGCCTGGGCCCAGCGCCCAGACAGACCTGCCCAGGGGAGGGAGGGGTTGGGTCGGGAGGAGGATGGCACTGGTACTGGCTTGAAACACAGGTTCTGTAAGTGAAGCTTGTACTAGATTAGATCAGGGGGGTGTATGTTTGTGCTTCATTTGGGACAGGGCCATGGGCAAGATGGGTTGAAAGATGGTGTGGAGATACTGACTTCTGATTGAACAGGAAGGCTAAGCCCTGTCCCTGACCTGTATGTATGGTGTGGAGGTGCAGGAAGAGGTGGAGAGAAAGATGAGAGCAGATGAGGAGGATGAGGACTGTTTGCCTGGCTGACGCACAGACCCACGTGGTACACTGTCAGCTAGAGTATGTCGCTTTAGCCAACCAAGGGATTGTGTGTGTGTGTAACAAAATGTTTCTCTATGCTCTTATGTCTGTAGTGGAGACCATCCTGGGACTGACTGGAGCCACCATGGGCTCCCTCATCTGCTTCATCTGCCCCGCACTCATCTACAGAAAGATACAGAAGAATGGACTCACTGCACAGGTACCACACACACACACACTATCCCTACTAACCCCATCACTGACCAACATCCCTCGCTCGCTCTCTCTCTCTCTCTGTCTCTGGTGGTCTTCTGTAGCTCAGTTGATAGACCATGGCGCTTGCAACAACAGGATAGTGTGTTTGATTCCTGGGACCACCCATATGTAAAATGTATACACACCTTTGGATAAGCGTCTGCTAAATTGTATATTTTATTATTATATAATCTTTCTCTCTCTCCTTCTATAGCTGGTGTTATGGGTGGGGTTAGGCATCCTGCTGGTCAGCACCCTTACCACGTTGTCAATCTCAGCCAGTGACTCCATCCCCAAGCAGGCCCCTCCTCCCCCTGCATCGGTCAAGAGTGCCATCTTTGGGGTCCTTCCTGATGTTCCTGATATACGGAACGGTACAGCCCACATATTACTATTATAGCCACAGGCCATGTTCCATCGCCGAGGGAACTTTCCATTCTATTCTGTTCTTTGTTATTCTATTCTAATCAGTTCCAAATCTGCAATGTTCAAAACTCCAAAGTTCACATTTTGATGTCATTGTTGGAGAGAGAGGTGCAGAAAAGTGAGAGTATAGAGAACAAGAGCCAAAAGGTGAAAGCAATCTTAAAACAAAGAAATATGGAACCGCAGATAAAAGGGGGAATATATTGGGTTTTTGACTGACAGACAGTTAGACAGACTGACAGACGGGGGTAGAGGATAACCACTTGATAATATCGAAGAGAAGCAGCGTTTGACATTGATGGAGCCAGAATGATGCCCTTCAAACTCCAGTGGTTTCCCATCTTCCCCTTATCCCCCCACTCTCTCCCTCTTTCCCCCTCACCTACTCCCTCTCCTCTTCCCCCTTTCCTGGGCAGTTGAAATGCCTGCTAGCTCTTTCCTGTAACAGTGGTATCAGATGGAGGTGCCATGGAGGGAGGGGTTGAGAGGTACAGACAGAGGAAATGAGGGGAGAGATGAGTGAGACAGGAGGGCTGGGGTTCGGGGCTTGAGGGGTTTTGGTAAGAGGAGAAGAGGGGGAAAATTAGAAAGAGCTCCACACATAGGAGCAAGGACAGTTCACACAGCTCCATCCTCTGCCTTCCGTTTTCCTCTTTCTATCACTCTTTTATCTCGCTCTCTCCCTCCCTCTGACTGATAGTCGCCCACTTCCTTCCACACCTGTTTCCTGTTTATTGCAGATTAGTGAGGCCAGTAGAACAGAAGCATGGGTCTCTCTCTCTGTACACTCTTGTAATTTTCTCTCCATTCTCTCCTGATTCTCTTAGACTGTACTGTAGCAGGTATGTCAGCATTAGTGCTGCATCTCTTTATAGTTTAGATCTCTGCTTCCATCTAGTGGATCTCACACTCACACATATTGGTATATACAGTGCGTTCAGGGAAGTATTCAGACCCCTTGACTTTTTCCACATTTTGGTACGTTACAGCATTATTCTAAAATTGATTAAATAAAAATGTTCCTCATCAATCTACACACAATACCCCATATTTACTAAGCGAAAAAACAGGTTTAGACATTTTTGCAAATTGATTAAAAAAAAGATGACTGGTACTTTATGTAAATAAGTTAAGTTTGGACACACCTACCTCATTGAAGGTTAAAAAAAAACAACAACAAAAAAACTATTTTCTACATTGTAGAATAATAGTGAAGACATCAAAACTATGACATAACACATATGTAGTAACCAAAAAAGTGTTAATCAAATCCAAATATATTTTAGATTCTTCAAAGTAGCCACCCGTTGCCTTGATGACAGCTTTGCACACTCTTGGCATTCGCTCAACCAGCTTCATGAGGAATGTTTTTCCAACAGTCTTGAAGGAGTTCCCACACAAATTCAATTGATTGGTCATGATTTGGAAAGTCCCACAGTTGACAGTGCATGTCAGAGCAAAAACCAAGGCATGGGGTTAAAGGAATTGTCTGTAGAGCTCTGTGACAGGATTGTGTCGAGGCACAGATCTGGGGAAGGGTACCAAAAAACATCTGTAGCATTGAAGGTCCCCAAGAACACAGTGGCCTCCATCATTCTTAAATGGAAGTAGTTTGGAACCACCAAGAATCTTCCTAGAACTATCTTCCTAGAGCTGGCCACCCGGCAAAACTGAGCAATTGGGGGAGAAGGGCCTTGGTCAGGGAGGTGACCAAGAATCCGATGGTCATTCTGACAGGGCTCCAGAAGGACAACCATCTCTGCAGCACTCCACTAATCAGACCTTTGTGGTAGAGTGGCCAGACGGAAGCCACTCCTCAGTAAAAGGTACATGACAGCCCACCAAAAAGCACCTAAAGGACTCTTAGACCATGAGAAACAAGATTCTCTGGTCAGATGAAACCAATATTGAACTCTTTGGCCTGAATGCCAAGTGTCAGATCTGGAGGAAACCTGTCACCATCCCTACGGTGAAGCATCGTTGTGGCAGCATCATGCTGTGGGGATGTTTTTCAACAGCAGGGTTAGGAGACCAGTAAGGGAAAGTTGAACGGAGCACAGTACAGAGAGATCCTTGATGAAAACCTGCTACAGAGCGCTCAGGGACCTCAGAAAGGGGCGAATGTTCACCTTCCAACAGGACAACGACCCTCCGCACACAGCCAAAACAATGCAGGCGTGGCTTCGGGACAAGTCTCTGAATGTCCTTGAGTGGCCCAGCCAGAGCCCGAACTTGAACCCGATCTAACATCTCTGGAGAGACCTGGAAATAGCTGTGCATCGACTTTCCCCATCCAACCTGACAGCTTGAGAGGTTCTGACATATTCAATCAATTCTTATCCCAGTCTGCTGTTCCCACATGCTTCAAGAGGGCCACCATTGTTCCTGTTCCCAAGAAAGCTATGGTAACTGAGAATGCTGTTCATCGACTACAGCTCAGCATTTAACACCATAGTACCCTCCAAACTCGTCATCAAGCTCAAGACCCTGGGTCTTGACCCCGCCCTGTGCAACTGGGTACTGGACGGGCCACCCCTAGGTGGTGAGGGTAGGTAACAACATCTCCCCCCGCTGATCCTCAACACTGGGGCCCCACAGGGGTGCGTTCTGAGCCCTCTCCTGTACTCCCTGTTCACCCACGACGGCGTGGCCATGCACGCCTCCAACTCAATCATCAAGTTTGCAGACGCCACTACAGTGGTAGGCTTGATTACCAACAACAACGAGACGGGAGGAGGGGAGGGCCCTCGGAGCGTGGTGTCAGGAAAATAACGTCAACAAAACAAAGGAGATGATCGTGGACTTCAGGAAACAGCAGAGGGATCACCCCCCTATCCACATCGACGGGACAGTAGTGGAGAGGATAGAAAGTTAAGTTCCTCGGCGTACACATCACGGACAAACTGAAATGGTCCACCCACACAGACAGCGTGGTGAAGAAGGCGCAACCTCAGGGGGCTGAAGAAATTTGGCTTGTCACCAAAAGCACTCACAAACTTTTACAGATGCACAATCGAGAGCATCCTATCGAGCTGTATCACCGCCTGGTACGACAACTGCTCCGCCCACAACCGTAAGGCTCTCCAGAGGGTAGTGAGGTCTGCACAACGCATCACCGGGGGCAAACTACCTGCCCTCCAGGACCCTTACACCACCCGATGTCACAGGAAGGCCATAAAGATCATCAAGGACAACAACCACCCGAGGCACTGCCTGTTCACCCCACTATCATCCAGAAAGCGAGGTCAGTACAGGTGCATCAAAGCAGGGACCGAGAGACTGAAAAACAGCTTCTATCTCAAGGCCATCAGACTGTTAAACAACCACCACTAACATTGAGTGGCTGCTGCCATACATGTAAAAAATGTATCACGAGCCACTTTAAACAATGCCACTTAATATAATGTTTACATAGCCTACATTACACATATCATATGTATATACTGTACTCGATACCATCTACTGCATCTTGCCTATGCCGCTCTGTACCATTACTCATTCATATATCTTTATGTACATATTCTTCATCTCTTTACACTTGTGTATAAGGTAGCTTTGGTGAAATTGTTAGGTTAGATTACTCGTTGGTTATTACTGCGTTGTTGGAACTTGAAGCACAAGCATTTCGCTACACTCGCATTAACATTGCTAACCATGTGTATGTGACAAATAAAATCTGATTTGATCTGCAGAGAAGAATGGAATGCTGCCAAAGGTGTTTTTGCTTTGTCTTTTATGGGATATTGTGTGTAGATTGATGAGGGGGGACAACGATTTTATCCATTTTAGAATAAAATTCATAAAATAACGTAACAATAACGTAATAAAATGTGGAAAAAGTCAAGGGGTCTGAATACTTTCCGAATGCACTCCATTTTCTCTCACTTGTCTCTATCTCTCATTTCTCTCCCTCCCAGCAGTAGAGAAGCCAGTGGCAGTGAAACAGCCTGAGGTGAAGCCTGTGTTGGTGGAGAGGCCTAAAGCCCCAGCTGCAGTAGAGCCAGACCGTCCAGTGGAGAGACAGCAGGAACAGGCTGAGCCCCCCCAGATCAAAGGACCTGAACAAGCAGGAGCAGACATGAAAAAGAAGGAGGTACAGCTGGACCGCCCCGACGCAGGTATGGAACTAGGGAGAAAGTTTCAGAACCTAGGAGAACCTGTTAGAACCAAGCAAAATCCACTAGACTGCAACATACAAGAAAACCAGTAATCTATAAGTGCTAGGTTTAAAAAAAAGTCAGGAATACTATTTACAGCAACACCTGAAAACCCATGTGTTATACCTGTGTGTGTGTGTGTGTGTGTGTGTGTGTCCCTCCTCCCTCCCTTCAGGTGTGGCGGTACCTGATGGGGAGGCCCATCGGCACGAGCCGCCCATCCCTCACGATGAGGTCCAGATAGAGAAGAGGAAGAATGACGCCGAGCTGGAGGAGGAGAAGAACCAACCTGCAGCGGGAAGAGAAGAGGGGCAGTCTGAGGGAGGAGAGAAGAAGGAAGTGGTGGTGAAAAAGGAGGAAGTGGAAGAGGCCGAGGCTCAATTCAATGAGGTGCTGGAGAAGCCTGACCCGGGCGTGGGGAAGAAACAAGAAGTCCTGCCCCTAAAGGAAGTGGAGAAACTTGAACCAGTGAAAGAGGTGCTTGCTGTGAAGGATATGGTGGCTGAGCAGGCGCTGGTTGATGATTCGGCCAAAGCCCCAGATGCTGCTGGGAAACGTGCGTATGACTGCTCTTTATCCAGAACATTCAATCAACTCAGATGCTCAGGGATTTGATTGGCAGTAGATGTTTGACGTCACCCGACCTTTACCACTGTGGTTTAGGTGAACCGGCGGCCCCAGTTCCTGTAGCAGTGGTTCCTGGGGCAGCGGAGGTGGCTGCTGCTCCAGAAGCAAAGGAAGAGAGGGAGGGAGGAGCAGAGGACAAAATGGATGGTAAGTGGAAGAGTAAGAAGTAGTAAAGCATTGAAGTACAGACCAAGGACCAGGGTTAGCAGCTCATAGACTGGCAGAATGGATGGATTTTTTATCAATTCTTGTTATAGTGGATATACAGTGAAGTCGGAAGTTTACATACACCTTAACCAAATACATTTAAACTCAGTTTTTCACAATTCCTGACATTTAATCCTAAAAATGCCCTGTTTTAGGTCAGTTAGAATTACCACTTTATTTTAAGAATGTGAAATAATAGTAGAGAATGATTTCTTTCTTTCAACATATTTCCAGTGGGTCAGAGGTTTACATGCACTCAATTAGTATTTGGTAGCATTGCCTTTAAATTGTTTAACTTGGGACAAACATTTCGGGTAACCTTCCACAAGCCTCCCACAATAGGTTGGGTGAATTTTGGCCTATTCCTCCTGACAGAGCTGGTGTAACTGAGTCAGGTTTGTAGGCCTCCTTGCTCGCACAGGCTTTTTCAGTTCTGCCCACAAATTTTCTATGGGATTGAGGTCCGGGCTTTCTGATGGCCCCTCCAATACCTTGACTTTGTTGTCCTTAAGCCATTTTACCACAACTTTGAAAGTATGCTTGGGGTCATTGTCCATTTGGAAGACCCATTTGCGACCAAGCTTTAACTTCCTGACTGATGTCTTCATATGTTGCTTCAATATATCCACATAATTTTCCTTGCTCATGATGCCATCTATTTTGTGAAGTGCACAAGTCCCTCCTGCAGCAAAGCACCCCCACAACATGATGCTGCCACGGTTGGGATGGTGTTCTTTGGCTTGCAAGCCTCCCCCTTTTTAGTCCAAACATAACAATGGTCATTATGGCCAAACAGTTCTATTTTTGTTTCATCAGACCAGAGGACATTTCTCCAAAAATTACAATCTTTCTCCCCATGTGCAGTTTCAAACTGTAGTCTGGATTTTTTTATCCAGATTTTGGAGCAGTGGCTTCTTCCTTGCTGAGCGGCCTTTCAGCTTATGTCGATATAGAACTAATTTTACTGTGGATATAGATACTTTTGTACCCGTTTCCTCCAGCATCTTCACAAGGTCCTTTGCTGCTATTCTGGGATTGATTTGCACTTTTCGCACCAAAGTATGTTCATCAGAACACATCTCCTTCCTGAGCGGTATGACGGCTGTGTGGTGCCATGGTGTTTATACTTGCGTACTATTGTTTGTACAGATGAACGTGGCACCTTCAGGCGTTTGGAAATCGCTCCCAAGGATGAACCAGAAGCTTCTAAAGCCATGACATTTTCTGGAATTTTCCAAGCTGTTTGAAGGCACAGTCAACTTAGTGTATGTAATCTTCTGACCCACTGGAATAGTGATACAGTGAATTATAAGTGAAATAATCTGTTGGAAAAATGACTCCTGTCATGCACAAAGTGGATGTCTTAACCGACTTGCCAAAACCTATAGTTTGTTATCAAGAAATGTGTGGAGTGGTTAAAAAACGAGTTGTAATGACTCCAACCTCAGTGTATGAAAACTTCCCACTTCAGTTGTACCATTGCATGCTATGTCTGTATTCTTTCTCTTACTCTGACTTGTACCACCTCTTTGTGTTTCTGCGTCTCTCTCTATCTCTATTCTCGCTTTCCATCTCAAGTGTGTCTTTGGCAACAAGCTTTTGCCTGGTTGTTTTTGAAGTGGGATTCTCTCGTTACTTTCTCGCTCTTTGGCTTGATTCACACTCATTTTTGGTATCTCTCTGCTGACTCACTCTTTCTTTTCTCTCTTTCTCGCTCCTTTTCTTTTCCTCTGCCGGGCTCCTGTCACAGTGATAAAAAAGATGGTTGCAGGTATGAACTCCTCTCTCCTACTGTATTCACATCTAGTCATTCAATCAACTAATGAAGTCTGGAGATGAGAGCGTAGTACCCAGTTTAGTAATATTTTCTAGTTCTGCCCCCCCCCAACCCACGGCCATAATCCCCAAGTCCTATCCCACCTCACGCCCTCTCACACAGTACCCCCCCACCTTGCCTAAACTGCTCACATCTTGTTTGTAGCAACCATTAGTTTGACTGAGTTATCCCTCCTCCAGCCTCCCACCCATAGACACATCCCTATGCTGTTTGTTTGGATAAATCGAATGCTCCTTCTCCCTCCGATGTAGATACCAATACTGCTCAATATACAGTGCATTCGGAAAGTATTCAGACCCCTTGACTTTTTGCACAGTTTTTGTTACAGCCTTCTAACATGTATTCAATTGTTTATTTTTCTTCATTTATCTACACACAGTACCCCATAATAAGAAACAAAAACAGGTTTGTCAAAATTTTTGCCAAATAATTAACAAAAAACTGATCACATTTACATAAGTATTCAGACCCTTTACTCTGTACTTTGTTGACGCACCTTTGGCAGCGATTACAGTCTTAAGTCTTCTTGGGTATGACGCTAGAAGCTTGGCACACCTGTATTTGGGGAATTTCTCCCATTCCTCTCTGCAGATCCTCTCAAGCTCTGTCAGGTTGGATGGGGAGCGTTGCTGCACATCTATTTCTATCTATTTCCTGGGCTCAGAGACTTGCCCCAAAGCCACTCCTGCGTTGTCTTGGCTGTGTGCTTAGGGTTGTTGTCCTGTTAGGTGAACCTTCGCCCCAGTCTGAGGTGCTGAGCGCTCTGGAGCAGGTTTTCATTAAGGATCTCTCTGTACTTTGCTCATTTCATCTTTCCCTCGATCCTGACTAGTCTGCCAGTCCCTGCTGTTGAAAAACATCCCCACAGCATGATGCTGCTACCACCATGTTTCACTGTAGGGATGGTGCCAGGTTTCCTCCAGACGTGACGCTTTGCATTCATGCCAAAGAATTCAATCTTGGTTTCATCAGACCAGAGAATCTTGTTTCTCATGGTCTGAGTCTGTAGGTGCCTTTTGTCAAACTTCAAGTGGGCTGTCATGTGCCTTTTACTGAGTGGCTTCCGTCTGGCCACTCAACCATAAAGGCCTTATTAGTGGAGTGCTGCAGAGATGGTTGTCCTTCTGGAAGGTTCTCCCATCTCCACAGAGGAACTCCAGGAGCTCTGTCAGAGTGACCATCGGGTTCTTGGTCACCTCCCTGACCAAGGGAGTTTGGCTGGGCGGCCAGCTCTAGGAAGAATTTTGGTGGTTCCAAATTTCCTCCATTTTTAAGAATGATGGAGGCCACTGTGTTCTTGGGGACCTTCAATGCTGCAGACATTTTTTTCGTCGCCTTCCCCAGATGTGTGCCTCGACACAATCCGGTCACGGAGCTCTACGGACAATTCCTTCAACATAATGGCTTGGTTTTTGCTCTGACATGCACTGTCAACTGGGACTTTCCAAATCATGTCCAAACAATTGAATTTATCACAGGTTGACTCCAATCAAATTGTAGAAACATCTCAAGGATGATCAATGGAAACCGGATGCATCTGAGCTCAATTTCAAGTCTCATAGCAAAGGGTCTGAATAAATCATTTTTAATACATTTGAAAAAAATGTTTATTAAAGATATTCGCTTTGTCATTATGGGGTATTGTATGTAGATTTTTTTTTTCACCTTTATTTCACCGGGTAGGCAAGTTGAGAACAAGTTCTCATTTACAATTGCAACCTGGCCAAGATAAAGCAAAGCAGTTCGACACATACAACGACACAGAGTTACACATGGAGTAAAACAAACATACAGTCGAAACAAGTCTATATACGATGTGAGCAAATGAGGTGAGATAAGGGAGGTAAAGGCCAAAAAAAAAGGCCGTGGTGGCAAAGTAAATACAATCTAGCAAGTAAAACACTGGAATGGTAGATTTGCAGTGGAAGAATGTGCAAAGTAGAAATAAAAATAATGGTGGTGGTGCAATAATAAATAATGGTGCAAAGGAGCAAAATAAATAAATCAATTAAATACAGTAGGGAAAGAGGTAGTTGTTTGGGCTAAATTATACTGTAGATTGGCTATGTACGAGTGCAGTAATCTGCTCTGACAGCTGGTGCTTAAAGCTAGTGAGGAAGATAAGTGTTTCCAGTTTCAGAGATTTTTGTAGTTCGTTCCAGTCATTGGCAGCAGAGAACTGGAAGGAGAGGCGGCCAAAGAAAGAATTGGTTTTGGGGGTGACCAGAGAGATCCCCAAGGATTGGAAAGCTGCCGCAGTCATCCCCTCTTCAAAGGGGGAGACACCCTGGACCCAAACTGCTATAGACCTATATCCATCCTGCCCTGCCTATCTAAGGTCTTCGAAAGCCAAGTCAACAAACAGGTCACTGACCATCTCGAATCCCACCGTACCTTCTCCGCTGTGCAATCTGGTTTCCGAGCCGGTCACGGGTGCACCTCAGCCACACTCAAGGTACTAAATGATATCATAACCGCCATCGATAAAAGACAGTACTGTGCAGCCGTCTTCATCGACCTCGCCAAGGCTTTCGACTCTGTCAATCACCAAATTCTTATCGGCAGACTCAACAGCCTCGGTTTTTCGGATGACTGCCTTGCCTGGTTCACCAATTACTTTGCAGACAGAGTTCAGTGTGTCAAATCAGAGGGCATGCTGTCCGGTCCTCTGGCAGTCTCTATGGGGGTGCCACAGGGTTCAATTCTCGGGCCGACTCTTTTCTCTGTATATATCAATGATGTTGCTCTTGCTGCGGGCGATTCCCTGATCCACCTCTACGCAGACGACACCATTCTATATACTTTCGGCCCGTCATTGGACACTGTGCTATCAAACCTCCAAACGAGCTTCAATGCCATACAGCACTCCTTCCGTGGCCTCCAACTGCTCTTAAACGCATCAGTAAAACCAAATGCATGCTTTTCAACCGATCGCTGCCTGCACCCGCATGCCTGACTAGCATCACCACCCTGGATGGTTCCAACCTTGAATATGTGGACATCTATAAGTACCTAGGTGTCTGGCTAGACTGCAAACTCTCCTTCCAGACTCACATCAAACATCTCCAATCAAAAATCAAATCCAGAGTCGGCTTTCTATTCCGCAACAAAGCCTCCTTCACTCACGCTGCCAAGCTTACCCTAGTAAAACTGACTATCCTACCGATCCTCGACTTCGGCGATGTCATCTACAAAATGGCTTCCAACACTCTCAGCAAACTGGATGCAACACTAAAGCACCTGTATACCACCCACCACTGCGACTTGGCTCTAGTCGGCTGGCCCTCACTCAGCAAACTGGATGCAGTCTCATTTCGTTCCAGTACACAGTGCCATCCGTTTTGTCACTAAAGCACCTTATACCACCCACCACTGCAAATGAGAACTTGTTCTCACTTGATGATTTAATACATTTTATAATATGGCTGTAACATCACAAAATATGGAAAAATGGAAGTTGTCTGAATACTTTCTGAATGCACTGTATGATTTATGAACTTCACCCCATCGCTGTGCCATTTCATTTGGTACATTCCAACCCCTCTAATTGACTCCCCCTGTGCGTGTTTTGGTATGTTCTAATCCTGTCTCCCCCCATGTAGAGGGTCAGTTGGACCATGCCGTTCTGCTGCAGGTTATAAAGGAACAGCAGGAGCAGCAGAAGAGACTGTTGGACCAGCAGGAGAAATTACTGGCTGTCATACAGGAACAACACCAGGAGATGCACCCCAAAAAGACAGGTGTGTACACACACACACACACATACTCAGTGTGTGCACTCTCGTACATGCTCTAAGTTTATATTCTGATGCATGTCTAAGTGCTGAGTATGAGTAATTGAAATGTTAGGTCAGTTAAAGGGAAAGTAAATAATGATCTTTGTATCTTGTGTAACATCAGATGGAGCTCCAGAGGCTGATGCAGAGAAGGGAGTACAGGAGGAGGGGGGAGCATCCAAGCCCAAAGACCCAGATCAAGATGGCCCTGCCCTGGCTTCAGATGCCAAGGAGCCCAAAGGAGCAGGAGCTCTACAGGCCGGAGGGGCCGAGCCTCACGTCCAGCCCCAGAATGAGGTCCTCCCTGTGGAGAAGAGTGCAGAAGAGCAGGTCGTCAAAGTGGTTCTCCCCGTGATCCCCAAGGAAGTAGTCCAGGAAGTCCCTAAACAGACAATTGTGGCAGGGGCAGCGTTGGAGGCCCCTAAGGAGAGGGAGCTGGGAGCTAGAGGGGTACCGCTGGGTCAGAAGGTGGCAGAGGGGGAGAAGCTAGAACCAGACCAGCCCAAACACAGAAAGGAGCAACCACCACCTGCTAAAGCTGAGGACCAGCCAGGGAAAGGATCGGTAGAGGCAGTAGTAGACAAGGACAAGGAGAGGATGGAGAAAGAGACACTGGAGGAGGAGAGGATCAATAGAGAGGTGCAGGCGAGAGTGGAGAAGGAACGGTTAGAAAGGGAGAGGAGAGGGAAACTGGTGAGAGAGCAGGAGATGGAAAAAGACCAAGTAAAGAAGGAGAGAGCGGAGAAAGAGAGGCTGGGAAAGGAGCGAGCAGAGAGGGAGAAGGTGGATAAGGAGAAAGCAGAGCAAGAGAGGATCCAGTGGGAGAAGGAAAAGACTGAGAGAGAGGTGATGGAGAGAGCTAAGAGGGGAGGAAGAGGGGAGGAACAGGCTCTGGCTGTAGCTGGGCCAGGACCTGTCGAACCAGGAGAACTAGGGGCTGTGAAGAAGAGTGGACGGGACCTGAAGGAGAGGGCAGCCGTCCAGTCAGACTCCAGGGACTTTGTGGAAGCCCAGCCCCAGGTGATCCACGAGAAGGAGAAGGCCAGGGACCAAGGAGACATGGACCTGAGGAGGAGAAGGAGAGCCCTGGGGGTAGGAGGTGCTGGAGGGGAGTCCAGGGAGGGTGAGCTGGAGCCCTTCTTTGACATGGGGGGGTCAGATCTCCATGCAGCCTTGGGGGGAGCACTGGTACACACACGCCAGATTAAACAGACCTCTGAGCTTGAGAGAGACGAGTAACAGGGACTGGGTAACGGCATACACGCACATGAATACGGTATAACATACACTCATGGACCGTTGGGTTGGACTGTGAATCCCTATATTTAAACAAACACACTCTCACATAGTGGGTCAGACTGTGCACACACACACTGGGTCAGACTGCGCTAACCTTGTACACATGTTCATACTAATCACAACGCATACACACACACTCTTTCTCTCCCCCACACAGTCATGTACCGTGGATCACACTCTATTGCCTTACCTTCACAATACCTGACAAGTACAGGAGGAGTGTGTGTGTGAGATGCATTGATGCATTGATGTGATGGGGAACATTCTGGCTGCATTAAACAGGCAATCCAATTCTGATCTTTTTCACAATTATTGGCAAAAGATCTGATCTGAATTGGTTTGCATCTTCATGTGACCTTAGTCTGTGGGCATCTATTACCAAATACTAGTGCTTTCTTTAGTGCTCCTTCCATGATTCCAGAAGATACAGGATAATAGTGATGATAAAGATATTGTAGCAATGATCACATATTATTCTATAATAATATGCTGTATAATGCTGCCATAGTTCTAGTCTTTATTAAAAATATATTTGTATGTAAATGTTAACTTATTTTTTGTTTTCTCTGGGGTGAGATTTGGACTAGAATGTATGTTAAGCGATGCAATACCACATACAGAGTTTCCTTTTTAATCCTGTGTTTTGAGAGAGCAATGTACCATCTATCCAATGACTTGTAATTTAGTCATTTTAAATCCCTTGATACTTCTAAGTGATTTGGCATTTTCATTTTGGCTCTGGAAAGATTACGTGCTGGTGTTTTTGTTACTGTAGTGGTTTTGTTAAGCCCAATCAATGTATGTTGGTTATCGTGTGCTGTAAATAGCATCTATATGTTCTCTGAACTGTCGCTAAATGTCCTTGTGCTGGTTTTTACATATT
Source organism: Oncorhynchus keta (assembly GCF_023373465.1). Lineage (NCBI taxonomy): Eukaryota > Metazoa > Chordata > Actinopteri > Salmoniformes > Salmonidae > Oncorhynchus > Oncorhynchus keta. Next base: position 28,191,236 of record NC_068444.1, on the reverse strand, counting down.
TTTGGAAAGCGTTCAAAGAACATTTAAATAGGGATCAATTGGTTAGCTTCAGTGCTTCTTCCAGATAATTTGACTCTTGATTTTGAAAACAGAATCATATTTTTGATGAATAAAAATAAGAATGTAGTGCTGTAGAAATGCGTATCCTTGTCACACACATCCGGTACAATTCCAATATGATTTTATTTTTTGTGAGTTCTGAATCCATAACTCTGATTCTACATTCCACGTTCTTGTGCCTTACATGTGCTACAGCAGTGTTTCTTCTGTGACTTAAAAGGAATATGGTTCTTTTGTTTTGTCATATCCTGTGTGTGAGGGCTCCACTGCTTTGTGCCTTTATCCTAACTTGTGATGAAATGAACGGGTCGAAGTGAATGGGTCGAAGTGAATATCTTTATGCCTGTATTGAGATGTAAATGCATCATTTCCAGAACAGAAGTGCAATTAGTCGTCATCTCTCGCTCTCTATTCTTGTAGCATTTGAAACAGTGGCTTGGACTTCTACAATGGTGCCCAGTGCTGTGGCTACCATAAGGAACAGTGAATGAAATGGACTTCATAGAGGGAGGACATCAACAGTGGCTTCATAACTCATGACTTCTTTTACAATTAGTTATTTCATTCTGGGTCGATTTCATATGTTGGTTGTCAATGTGTGTTGTGTACATTAACCAAAGAGAACCCCCATACATCAATTTGCATATTTCTACATGACAAATACACAGTCCTACAAGTCTTCGGTGGTGGGTTACATGTTATTGCATAGTCAAACGGTATGACCTTGACGCACTATTGAAGACTAGTTGAAACACCATGCTAGCATTACCTCTGGGACCAACAACTGGTCCAACATTATGCTTGTGGGACTAGTTGAGATATCTTTCAGCACCTGCCATCGCATTACTGAAACAGTACTACATGATGTTCATGGAACAACAGGGACATTAGGTCCACTGCCTGGGGTGTAGTCATTAGTGCAGACTGCAAACAGATGCAAATGTTTTACAATGTAATTAAGCGTTTCTATTGAACAAATTCAGGTAGGTCCCTCATCGTTTCTGTCCGTTTAGTTCCTAGTGAATACACCCCTGTTTATGTTCACGATAAAGCCTATGTCCAGCAGAATGCACTATATGTCCATCAGAGATGTGTTGGGCGGAATGGTCTACTTCACTCCCTTCTTGGCCTGCAAGACAATAAGATGATCAAGTCAGTTGAATTTATACATCAAAGACAGAAAAATGTCATAGAAAATGATGGAACACCTGTAATATGCCACTCACTGCTGTAACAATGCAAGTCTTCAGAGCATCAAACTCTTTAACACACAGGTCCTTTCTCAGCTCCTGTCTGCCTGTGGTAGTAGCTGTCACACAAAAGCTTCCCATAAGCTGCAGCCTGAGGACATGATATTCAAAACAAAAAAAATAAACATGTCCCATGTTTTATTTAAAAGATCAAACCATATGCTGACAAATTTGGCTTAGGATGATGTGGCATATCAAGAAGCTGATTAATACAATAGATATATTTTGTCACATAACACAATGTTTAAGTTTTGAGGAGCAGTGTTTCCCCAGAGCTGTTGCTATGTTGTTAATTTCTCTACGCCAACTCCAATGTCTTTAGAATTTGGCAGTATGTCTCCCCAAAATCCGCATCATCCAGACCAGACCTGGCTCTCCCTTTTGTGGGGAAAAACGAATTCTGATTGGCTGGACCTGGCTCCCAGTGGGTGGGCCTATGCCCTCCCAGGCCCACCCATGGTTGCACCCCTGCACAGTCATGTGAAATCCATAGATTAGGGCCTAATTTATTTATTTGAATTGACTGCTCTCCTTTATATGAACTGTAACTCTGTAAAATCGTAGAAATAGTTGCATATTGCGTTTATATATTTTTTCAGTATGAATTTGTTTGGTGGCTACGCACCTCACCAGAACACTGGGCAAAAAGCTCTGGGAACCGTCTCATCCTCTCCCGACTGCGAGTCCACACATTTGTCCCCGACATGATCAGTTGTGTGAGCAGCAGCAGAGATGGACGCTTGTTCAATACTCTTTGACAGTGGAAAAACAACGAATAACAATCTAATGCCCCAGCATTAGCTCTTGTACAATATTAGCGAAGTATCATAGAAATAAAAGGCATTCGTAGGAAAATATCCACTCAAATCATTGGCTCGCCCAGACCATGGACGGCACCATGTTGTTGACCCTGAATCAGGAAATGACACGCATGTAAATCTACAAACGTGATTTGTTCATTTCCACGTCCATCTTCTTCTGTCGGGTTTATCAGCGATTGGCAACCAACGTTATGGTCCATTACCGCCACCTACTGTACTGGAATGTGGGTCGGAGACCTGCTAGCCCCGTTAAATATAAAATAAAAAAGTACCTTCTCCCTCATGCTGAATCTCAGCCTCTCTCTTCCCACTCATACTGCCCACACTGTATCAGTACATGCTCCACTGTCTCTGGTTTCCTGGCAAGAATCACACTCTCCTGCTGGATGCTTTTCTATCACATTTATAGTCTTATTCAACTGGCTGCTACATGAGCTAAAGGACTGCAGACTCATCAATACTGCACATGAATAAGAGAAAATAACTTCTCTGTCTGCCTTGACTTCCTCCACCCACTGCAAGGCCAACAGTATGGCCATCAGCTCTGCTGTATATACAGCCAGATGATCTGTAATACGTTTCCTGACTGCCACCCCACATTCTTGCACTACAAATGCTGACCCAGTATGTCCTTGGAAGTCCTTGGTCCTTGGCTGCCAAACCATACGCTATACTGCCATAGTCTATTACAGATTTGAACAATGCAACATACAGTACATGTTCCTCAATGACGATCGGCCAGCCCCCCACTCAATCACCGTCAGACAGCATATCACATCTAGCACCTTCTTACAGTTTCCCACCACTCTCTCAATGTGTTCTGCCCTGGTCAGCCTAGTGTCAAAGTACACTCCAAGGAACCTGAAGGCCCCCACCCTCTCCAAGTTTCTCCTATATAACCTCAAGCGTACCTCATCTACCACCTTCCTCCTGGTGAATAACACTTTACTTTACTGACTTTATTGTCCCCCTATGGGGACATTTTGTTGCAGTGTCATTTACACGTTTAAAGTGGCGTTTAAATAACAAAACAAATTGACAATACAACTTTCATAACAGTACATAACAATAAAAAGAGACTAGCCTCACTGGGTCGATAGGAACATTAGCCCGAGCTATTTAGGAGGGATATCACACCTGGCACAAATGATTGTCTAGTTCTGTTTTTCCTGCCGAGGGGTTCCCTAAACCTGCGCCCAGAGGGGAGTAGTTCAAAGTCCAGGTACAGGGAGTGGCTTGGGTCTAAAATGATTTTGTGAGCCTTGCGGAGGGCCCTGAACTTAAAGACCTCATCCAGGCCTGTATGTTTGACTCCAAGTACCTTGCTTGCTGTGGTGACAATCCTTCTCAGCATATTTCTCTGGCTGACAGTGAAATTGCCAAACCAACAAACAATACAAAAGTTAAAATACTCTAAATTAAAGATTTGTAAAACAGAGTCAGTATAGGACAATTAACATTAAAAGAGCTCAGCTTTTTGAGAAAGTACAGTCTCTGTTGACTGTTTTTGTGGATCAGGTCTGTACATTTACTCCACTGAAGCTTATTGTCCAAGAGGACACCCACATATTTGCATTCCTCTACAATCTCTATGTTCTGACCTCTGATAGATGTTGCAGAGGTAAGTGTTGTACGCTTCCTAAAGTCTACGCACATCTCTTTGGTCTTATTGGTATTGAGGACCAAGTGTGATTGGTCACACCACTCTACAAAGTCATTTAGGACCGGGCCATGGTGTTCCTCGTTATCATGCAACAGGTTGATCAAGGCAGTGTCATCAGCGAACTTAACGAGGTGTCTGTCAAGATGGAAACTAGTACAACTATTAGTGTACAAGAGGAGTGGGGACAAAACACATCCCCGAGGAGAGCCTGTGTGGGTGTTGCGGATGTCTGACACGTGGGGACCTATTTTGACCCGGCTGTGACCGTTGGCTCAGGAAGTCCAACAGCCACAAAACCAGCCCCCCATCTAAGGAGAAGTCCCGAATGAGTCTGTGCCAGAATGTAAGGCTGGATTGTGTTGAAGGCAGAAGAAAAGTCAACAAACAAAACCCTGACATGGGATTTGGCACCCTCCAGATGTCTATAGACTATGTTAAGGAGACTACACCCTCCAGATGTCTATAGACTATGTTAAGGAGACTACACCCTCCAGATGTCTATAGACTATGTTAAGGAGACTACACCCTCCAGATGTCTATAGACTATGTTAAGGAGACTACACCCTCCAGATGTCTATAGACTATGTTAAGGAGACTACACCCTCCAGATGTCTATAGACTATGTTAAGGAGACTACACCCTCCAGATGTCTATAGACTATGTTAAGGAGACTACACCCTCCAGATGTCTATAGACTATGTTAAGGAGACTACACCCTCCAGATGTCTATAGACTATGTTAAGGAGACTACACCCTCCAGATGTCTATAGACTATGTTAAGGAGACTACACCCTCCAGATGTCTATAGACTATGTTAAGGAGACTACACCCTCTAGATGTCTATAGACTATGTTAAGGAGACTACACCCTCTAGATGTCTGGAGACCATGTTAAGGAGACTACACCCTCCAGATGTCTATAGACTATGTTAAGGAGACTACACCCTCTAGATGTCTATAGACTATGTTAAGGAGACTACACCCTCCAGATGTCTATAGACTATGTTAAGGAGACTACACCCTCTAGATGTCTGTAGACCATGTTGAGGATATTAAGAATGGCATCATCAACTCCTCTGCTGGGCTTCACAATTTTCTCAAGGCATTTCATTTCTAAGGATGTCAAGGCGAAAGGGCGGTAGTCATTCAGCACAGATGGATTAGATGTGATTAGACACTGTCTGAGTTCTCTACAGAGAACCTGAATCCCAACATTAATGCCCATCGCTCTACCTCATCAATTGCTTCCTGTACCTTCCTGACTATGTATAGCACATTTCTTTCCCTCTTCTGTAAGGCGCCTTCATCTGCAAATGTTTAATTTTTTTATTTGATTTATTTCACCTTTATTTAACCAGGTAGGCAAGTTGAGAACAAGTTCTCGTTTACAATTGCGACCTGGCCAAGATAAAGCAAATCACATACGACACATACAACGACACAGAGTTACACATGGAGTAAAACTAACATACAGTCAATAATACAGTAGAAACAAGCAACATTTATTGGATGCCAACCACAGTTAAACCTCACGAAGAAGAAGAACGGGATGGCAAAATCGTAGCAATATTCAAGGAATGACTGGCTTTCCTTCAAAACGTTGGTGCTATTTACAAATATAAACACTATGAAAAATAATATTTTGATATCTGTATGTCACATTTTGCGGGAACAGTAAATAGTTTTGTATATTCCATTACGCCCACTGTTTACTGTACCACTACAGCAGCCTAACTAACGTTAGAATGCTTGCACATCATATGACATCACAGTCTCTGAACAGAAATCTTATGTCATCGTCAGACTAGACTTGAGCTTTACAGTCCGTCGATATGATTTCTTCCCACACTGTTTCACCACGGACCCACCCTGTGTGTCCTGTGTGTCCTGTTTGTGCTAAAGACAAAATTGATGCTTTGGCCTCCCGAGTGGTGCAGTGGTCTAAAGAGCTGCTTGAGGTCTCACTATCGACCTGGTGTTTGATCCCAGGCTGTGTCACAGCCAGCCGTAACCAGGACACCCATGAGGCGGAGCACAATCGGAGTACAGTGTTGTCCGGGTTAGGGGAGGGTTTGGCTGGCCGTGATTTCCTTGTCCCATTGCGCTCTAGCTACTCCTTGTGGCGGGCCGGGGGCCTGCAAGCTGAACAGTGTTTCCTCCGACACGTTGGTGCAGTTCGCTTCCGGGTTAAGCGAGCAGTGTGTCAAGAAGCAGTGTGGCTTGGAAGGGTCGTGTTTCAGAGGACGCATGGCTCTCGACCTTTGCCTCTCCCGAGTCCGTAGGGTAGTTGCAGCGATGGGACAAGACTGTAACTACCATTTGGGGAGAATTATTATTATTTTTTAATAATTGAGGCTATGTCATGACAGCAATCCTTGCTAAATGTTCTATTCTGGGCTTCACCTGGCCATGCCTGATGATCTCTCTCTCAGGTTCCCACTCTGATGAAAGCAACAGCAGATGATGAATCGCCTTGTCCTGGCTACCTCTTTGAAGAAATCGGAAGTATCCTTTTAACCCCTTCACCTCCCACTGTATGATGATACAGCAGTGTTCTGATATGAAAAATCATTTAGTAAGATTCACCTCTTTTCAAAGTCAACTCAAAGACAGTACAGTTTGCATTCTTTACCCTCCTGGCTGTGTAGAAATCTCCCAGGAGTCCACTGGGTGTGGTCAGTTCCTGTTGTAGTACCTGTTGAAGAGGCTGGAGGTAGAATCCTGCCATGTCAAAATAAAGGTGAGCTCAGCTAGCCAGGTTAGCAGGATTTCACCTGCATTAAGAAACCTCAAACCCTGAATTTTACCATAGTTTGTTAACTGAGGCTGAAGAGGAATCATGTAGAAGAATGAAGCTACTCTTCACCATATATAATATAATCTATTAATCTGTTCATCCTGAGCCTTATCCCTCTTCCCTTTCCATCGTTTCTGTCCTTCCAGGTTCTGAAGATCTTCGTCCATCTCTGTGGCCACGGATTGCCTCACTTTCTGACAGAACTTGGACGGAAA